>NW_026530042.1:0-152638 GCF_028408465.1 Anastrepha ludens
GAGCCGCCACGTTCCTTTAAATTCTTAATTGATGCGTCGACCATTTGTTGTGTTGGTGGATGGGTAGGGGCAACCGACGGCTTTTTGGGTTTAGCTGCCTTAACCTTTTTGGCAACCACTTTTTTTTCAGCAATAGTAGCAGCAGTAGCTACTGGGGAGCTTACATTCACAACAGCAACTGAATCAGACATCTTTATTTATATATTGTAGATTAAAACCTCAATTAAAATTCCACGTATGTATTATACACTTTAAACACTTCACTCACTTTATGCACTGTACGCACTACACCAATAGAGCACTGGTAAATAAAGATAATTTCTGGAATTCAATATGTTGTTTAACTCTGTTTAAAATTTGAGAAGCAGAGCGAAAAGATGATAATCAAATTTTCACGTTCCAGTGCTATTTAGTGCTGCTATATGACAAACTTTAAGATTTATTTAATTCACTAAAATTCACTGAATTTACTAATTCAACAAATGAATGTGCAAAACGATAGTATGCATGTGTCACTTTCATATCAATATACTTAAATTGGAATAAAATCAATATTTTTCTTGTAACGAGTGTTTTAGTCGAAACTTTGTACTCAAAATATTAAATTTTCGCTAGTTTTAGTCGATTTTCTTAAAACTCCTTAATATAAATCAATTATTACTATTGAAAATATAAAATATATCAAATTATCAATGATCTAAACATTTTATTTTAAATATTACTTAAAATAATATGTTTGAAAAAATAAAATTAAATATCTCCATGGTATCACCAGAGCAATTCTCAGTGGCGTTAGTTGGATGCATGAAATAATCCAATATTTTGATGAATATTGAAAACTTTAATTTTGGTTGAAATGAGTGATGGTAATGAAATAAATAAATTTCACTAATGTGAATTATTTTAATATAATATTTAATTTTTTTATATTAATGCAAATATTCACTAATCAATCGCATTTTTAAATATGTATATATATATATATATATATATAATATATATGTGTGCATACAAAATTTTTTATTTAATTAATTAAATATTATTTTACTTAATAAAAAAATTTAACTTTTTCTTTAAAAAGTTTGCAATATATGTCAAAGCAAGGTACAAAATTCCCATATGTACATACATACGTGCTTACATACACGTATACAACTTGTATGCTTGGCGAAGGCAAAAGGCAAAGGTAGTAAGAGTATGATTGTATTCCAAAGTTAAAGAAATAAATATAAATATGAAAATATAATTTTAACTACATATATATTTTTAAAAAGTTGTATTTATGTAGCGAAAAAAATTATTTAACAATTAAATATATCAGGCTAGAGGCCTGGGTGTTAAAATACAGCCATAATCTATTTAACACGTTCGTGGACACTTAAAAATTCAGGAAGCTGCAAAAATAGATAGGCAATTATTTTTGAAACTAGTTGTAATATCCTAAATCTGATTACACATGTATTATAACTGTAGTCAGAATATCGTATTTTAACTGTTATATGAAAGTACTTAATGAATCAAGTGGTCATTACTTTAAAATGTATATTAATTACAAAAACTTAAAGTTACATGAAATTAAATGAATAAAACTTGGCTTTAAAATTTGAATGCTATAGCATTCACGTCCGCGAACGTGTTAATTGTATAATGAGAATGTACATATGTACTCATGCACATCAAATATAGAATCACAACAGAATTGTGAGTTTGTTTAAAATTTTAATTGTACAAAATTTTGAATCTTTGTTAAAAGAATATTGTGGTCCTGAAAAGGACCGTTTTTTAAATATGTACGCAAGAAATTATTTAACCGCCGAAACCGTATAAAGTACGGCCTTGTCTCTTTAAAGCGTACACAACATCCATAGCTGTAACTGTTTTCCTTTTGGCATGTTCAGTATAGGTAACTGCATCACGGATAACATTCTCCAAAAATACTTTTAAAACACCACGAGTTTCTTCATATATCAAACCAGATATACGTTTTACACCACCACGACGAGCTAAACGTCGAATAGCTGGTTTAGTGATACCTTGGATGTTATCACGTAAAACTTTGCGATGACGTTTGGCACCACCTTTTCCCAAACCTTTACCACCTTTGCCGCGACCAGTCATTTTTTGATATTTACTATTTGCACAAGTAAGAATTTAACACTTTAACACTGTAACACTTCACCACCAATGAAATAACAGAAGCGAGAGCACATCTATTTATACCAAAATCTCACAACTGCAATACCCAAGCCAAAAGGTACACCATACATCTATCTCGCTTCAACACATGCCTACATAATACATGGACTTGTGAAACGTTGTTGTTGAAATTGCTACTTAAGATGTGAACGTCATACAATTTGTTATAGGTACAGTGTTTAGTGTTCTATAGTGTTCAAGTGTGGGAAAATAATAAAGTGAGTAGTGAAAAATGGCTCGTACAAAGCAAACAGCCCGAAAATCGACTGGTGGAAAGGCACCACGTAAACAATTGGCGACAAAAGCTGCACGCAAAAGTGCACCAGCAACTGGTGGAGTTAAAAAGCCACATCGTTATCGTCCAGGTACAGTGGCGTTGCGTGAAATTCGTCGCTATCAAAAGAGTACCGAATTATTGATACGGAAATTGCCATTCCAGCGCTTGGTTCGTGAAATAGCGCAAGATTTCAAAACTGATCTACGTTTCCAAAGTTCTGCTGTTATGGCTCTACAAGAAGCAAGTGAAGCATACTTGGTTGGTCTTTTTGAAGATACCAATTTGTGTGCCATCCATGCTAAGCGTGTTACAATTATGCCAAAAGATATTCAATTGGCTAGACGTATTCGTGGTGAACGTGCTTAAATCAATAAGAAAACTTACGAAAAAACGGTCCTTTTCAGGACCACAATTTGTTAAACGAAAAAGATGAAAAATTTTATTGAAATATTTATGCATATATATGGGCCTGTTCGTAAATGCAAAAATTGGCAACACCGCAACTCACAAGTGGTCGAAAATGCAACAATGCAGTATATTGTGCGCAAATAGTAGCAAAACACAAATCATAAAAATGGCTGATGCAACAGATGTGTGCTGATTAGCAGTGGCAGTGCAGAATAATCATATTATGCAGCGCAGTGATGAATTTACGAATAGCCTCTATGTGTAGATATTTTTGTGTTTTCGTAAATGTATGTAGTACATACATATACAGTTCTTTATCTACTCCATATCGTTTATACTCGTGTGTTTTAAAGTATAGTCGGCATGCATGTATACACGTTTATGTAGGTATATGCACACATAACCAGTTTATAAGGAGCAATTTTGTCGCAATTCGGTAATATGTATAAAAATATAATACACCTAATGGGATGCCACGTTCTTTATTAAGAATATTAAATGAATAAGAAAACTATTATAAAAAAACGGTCCTTTTTGGGACCACAATTTGTTTAACGAAAAAGATCAAACATTTTATTGGAATATTTATGCGTAAACATATATGATATTTTTGTGTTTTCGTTAATGCACGTAGTACATACATACAAACATACATACGCATTTCTTTATCTACTCCACATCATTTATACACGAGCGGTTTTTAGTACAGTCTGTAGGCATGTATACACATGTATGAATGAATATGTATACATAACCAGTTTATATGCCGCAGTTTTGGCGCAAATATACATGCGTCTATTCACATTCGATAATATGTATGAAAAAATAACACATTTAGTGAGAAATTATTTAAATCTCTTTGTAAATGTATTTTGTCGTCCTGAAAAGGACGGTTTGTTTGCGTCGGTATTTATAATTATAATTCGCCTATATTTTTCACTTTATGCTTTCTTTTCGGTCTTCTTTGGCAAAAGTACAGCTTGAATATTAGGCAAAACACCACCTTGAGCAATAGTTACACCGGACAACAATTTATTCAATTCTTCATCGTTGCGGATGGCCAATTGTAAATGACGTGGGATGATTCTTGTCTTTTTGTTATCACGAGCAGCATTACCAGCCAATTCAAGAACTTCAGCTGCTAAATATTCCATAACTGCAGCTAGATAAACTGGAGCACCGGCACCAACACGCTCAGCATAATTGCCTTTGCGCAACAAACGATGAATACGACCAACTGGAAATTGAAGACCAGCACGATTTGAACGGGACTTTGCCTTTCCCTTAACTTTACCACCTTTACCACGGCCTGACATTTTCACTGTTATAGATTGTTCACTTCACTACACTACAAAGCACTGTACTGTATTATACTCAATGTATAAGCACACTATTCACTGATACACAAAATGTGCGCTGCTTATATACTTTTTCGCTCTGCTGAGCACCAACCCTTATATTGTGCTGTTGAGCATCGTGCGTGTACTACTACTTCGTATTGTCTCGCCGAAGAGTTGGTCGGAAAACATACACTTAAGCCTGTATATTAAGTGACAAATAGTGTGAGTGAAAATAAAATCATAAAATCATCAAAGTTGTGAAGAAATTAAAATGCCGCCAAAAACTAGTGGAAAAGCAGCAAAGAAAGCCGGTAAGGCTCAAAAGAATATTACTAAAAATGATAAGAAAAAGAAGCGTAAGAGGAAGGAAAGTTATGCCATCTACATCTATAAAGTGTTGAAACAAGTACATCCTGATACCGGTATTTCATCCAAGGCCATGAGCATTATGAATAGTTTTGTGAATGACATCTTTGAGCGTATTGCTGCGGAAGCGTCGCGTTTAGCTCACTATAACAAGCGTTCAACCATCACCAGTCGCGAAATTCAAACTGCTGTACGTTTACTCTTGCCCGGTGAATTGGCCAAACATGCCGTCAGTGAAGGTACCAAAGCTGTTACCAAATATACCAGTTCCAAATAATTTTTCCAACTGAACCAATGGTATATAAATATATTAACAAAACAAGGCCCTTTTCAGGGCCATAAAATATAAATTAACAAAGAGAATGAAAAAATGTCTTCATTAATATATCTCTACATATGTATGCACATTGAAATTAATTTTACAATTTCTTAATATTGAAGAATATGTTCATATGGTTTCATTAGTCTATTAAATATGATATTGGTTTGTTGAACTACTTGGTTTTTATTTTTTTTAATGTTTTCTACACACTGTAAGGAATAAATTCACTTTTGATCTTTTTGTTAAGAGATTTTGTAGCCCTGAAAAGGGCTTATTATTAATTTACCATGAAGGTTCCGTTTATAACTCACTTACAAACACCGTAAATTATTTACTTTTTACCTGCTGCTGTAGGTTTTTTTGCGGCTGGCTTTTTATTCGATGCAGACTTCTTGGATTTAGCAGCAGTTGCTTTTGCTTTAGCTGCTTTTGGCTTAGCAGTTGCAGATTTGGCTTTAGTTGGTTTCACTTTTAATGCACGACCCTTTTTTGCATCTTTCGCCTTAGCCTTTTCAGTTTTCTTCTTTTCAGCTGTTTTCTTACTGGCAACAGCTTTTTTTACCTTTTTCTCACCACTTGCCGCCTTTTTGACTTTACTCAATGATTTTTTCTTTGATGCACCACTATCTGCTGCCTTCTTTTTAGCCTTAACCTTCTCTGCTGATTTTACGGCTTTTGATTTCAATTTTCCCTCGCTTGATTTACTAGCTGCAACTGATAGTTTGAATGAACCGGACGCACCTTTTCCTTTGGTTTGAATTAATTTGCCACTTGTAACAGCCGATTTCAAATAGCGTTTAATGAATGGTGCCAATTTTTGGGCATCACATTTGTATGTCGCACTAATATATTTCTTAATCGCCAAAAGTGATGAGCCGCCACGTTCCTTTAAATTCTTAATTGATGCGTCGACCATTTGTTGTGTTGGTGGATGGGTAGGGGCAACCGACGGCTTTTTGGGTTTAGCTGCCTTAACCTTTTTGGCAACCACTTTTTTTTCAGCAATAGTAGCAGCAGTAGCTACTGGGGAGCTTACATTCACAACAGCAACTGAATCAGACATCTTTATTTATATATTGTAGATTAAAACCTCAATTAAAATTCCACGTATGTATTATACACTTTAAACACTTCACTCACTTTATGCACTGTACGCACTACACCAATAGAGCACTGGTAAATAAAGATAATTTCTGGAATTCAATATGTTGTTTAACTCTGTTTAAAATTTGAGAAGCAGAGCGAAAAGATGATAATCAAATTTTCACGTTCCAGTGCTATTTAGTGCTGCTATATGACAAACTTTAAGATTTATTTAATTCACTAAAATTCACTGAATTTACTAATTCAACAAATGAATGTGCAAAACGATAGTATGCATGTGTCACTTTCATATCAATATACTTAAATTGGAATAAAATCAATATTTTTCTTGTAACGAGTGTTTTAGTCGAAACTTTGTACTCAAAATATTAAATTTTCGCTAGTTTTAGTCGATTTTCTTAAAACTCCTTAATATAAATCAATTATTACTATTGAAAATATAAAATATATCAAATTATCAATCATCTAAACATTTTATTTTAAATATTACTTAAAATAATATGTTTGAAAAAATAAAATTAAATATCTCCATGGTATCACCAGAGCAATTCTCAGTGGCGTTAGTTGGATGCATGAAATAATCCAATATTTTGATGAATATTGAAAACTTTAATTTTGGTTGAAATGAGTGATGGTAATGAAATAAATAAATTTCACTAATGTGAATTATTTTAATATAATATTTAATTTTTTTATATTAATGCAAATATTCACTAATCAATCGCATTTTTAAATATGTATATATATATATATATATATATAATATATATGTGTGCATACAAAATTTTTTATTTAATTAATTAAATATTATTTTACTTAATAAAAAAATTTAACTTTTTCTTTAAAAAGTTTGCAATATATGTCAAAGCAAGGTACAAAATTCCCATATGTACATACATACGTGCTTACATACACGTATACAACTTGTATGCTTGGCGAAGGCAAAAGGCAAAGGTAGTAAGAGTATGATTGTATTCCAAAGTTAAAGAAATAAATATAAATATGAAAATATAATTTTAACTACATATATATTTTTAAAAAGTTGTATTTATGTAGCGAAAAAAATTATTTAACAATTAAATATATCAGGCTAGAGGCCTGGGTGTTAAAATACAGCCATAATCTATTTAACACGTTCGCGGACACTTAAAAATTCAGGAAGCTGCAAAAATAGATAGGCAATTATTTTTGAAACTAGTTGTAATATCCTAAATCTGATTACACATGTATTATAACTGTAGTCAGAATATCGTATTTTAACTGTTATATGAAAGTACTTAATGAATCAAGTGGTCATTACTTTAAAATGTATATTAATTACAAAAACTTAAAGTTACATGAAATTAAATGAATAAAACTTGGCTTTAAAATTTGAATGCTATAGCATTCACGTCCGCGAACGTGTTAATTGTATAATGAGAATGTACATATGTACTCATGCACATCAAATATAGAATCACAACAGAATTGTGAGTTTGTTTAAAATTTTAATTGTACAAAATTTTGAATCTTTGTTAAAAGAATATTGTGGTCCTGAAAAGGACCGTTTTTTAAATATGTACGCAAGAAATTATTTAACCGCCGAAACCGTATAAAGTACGGCCTTGTCTCTTTAAAGCGTACACAACATCCATAGCTGTAACTGTTTTCCTTTTGGCATGTTCAGTATAGGTAACTGCATCACGGATAACATTCTCCAAAAATACTTTTAAAACACCACGAGTTTCTTCATATATCAAACCAGATATACGTTTTACACCACCACGACGAGCTAAACGTCGAATAGCTGGTTTAGTGATACCTTGGATGTTATCACGTAAAACTTTGCGATGACGTTTGGCACCACCTTTTCCCAAACCTTTACCACCTTTGCCGCGACCAGTCATTTTTTGATATTTACTATTTGCACAAGTAAGAATTTAACACTTTAACACTGTAACACTTCACCACCAATGAAATAACAGAAGCGAGAGCACATCTATTTATACCAAAATCTCACAACTGCAATACCCAAGCCAAAAGGTACACCATACATCTATCTCGCTTCAACACATGCCTACATAATACATGGACTTGTGAAACGTTGTTGTTGAAATTGCTACTTAAGATGTGAACGTCATACAATTTGTTATAGGTACAGTGTTTAGTGTTCTATAGTGTTCAAGTGTGGGAAAATAATAAAGTGAGTAGTGAAAAATGGCTCGTACAAAGCAAACAGCCCGAAAATCGACTGGTGGAAAGGCACCACGTAAACAATTGGCGACAAAAGCTGCACGCAAAAGTGCACCAGCAACTGGTGGAGTTAAAAAGCCACATCGTTATCGTCCAGGTACAGTGGCGTTGCGTGAAATTCGTCGCTATCAAAAGAGTACCGAATTATTGATACGGAAATTGCCATTCCAGCGCTTGGTTCGTGAAATAGCGCAAGATTTCAAAACTGATCTACGTTTCCAAAGTTCTGCTGTTATGGCTCTACAAGAAGCAAGTGAAGCATACTTGGTTGGTCTTTTTGAAGATACCAATTTGTGTGCCATCCATGCTAAGCGTGTTACAATTATGCCAAAAGATATTCAATTGGCTAGACGTATTCGTGGTGAACGTGCTTAAATCAATAAGAAAACTTACGAAAAAACGGTCCTTTTCAGGACCACAATTTGTTAAACGAAAAAGATGAAAAATTTTATTGAAATATTTATGCATATATATGGGCCTGTTCGTAAATGCAAAAATTGGCAACACCGCAACTCACAAGTGGTCGAAAATGCAACAATGCAGTATATTGTGCGCAAATAGTAGCAAAACACAAATCATAAAAATGGCTGATGCAACAGATGTGTGCTGATTAGCAGTGGCAGTGCAGAATAATCATATTATGCAGCGCAGTGATGAATTTACGAATAGCCTCTATGTGTAGATATTTTTGTGTTTTCGTAAATGTATGTAGTACATACATATACAGTTCTTTATCTACTCCATATCGTTTATACTCGTGTGTTTTAAAGTATAGTCGGCATGCATGTATACACGTTTATGTAGGTATATGCACACATAACCAGTTTATAAGGAGCAATTTTGTCGCAATTCGGTAATATGTATAAAAATATAATACACCTAATGGGATGCCACGTTCTTTATTAAGAATATTAAATGAATAAGAAAACTATTATAAAAAAACGGTCCTTTTTGGGACCACAATTTGTTTAACGAAAAAGATCAAACATTTTATTGGAATATTTATGCGTAAACATATATGATATTTTTGTGTTTTCGTTAATGCACGTAGTACATACATACAAACATACATACGCATTTCTTTATCTACTCCACATCATTTATACACGAGCGGTTTTTAGTACAGTCTGTAGGCATGTATACACATGTATGAATGAATATGTATACATAACCAGTTTATATGCCGCAGTTTTGGCGCAAATATACATGCGTCTATTCACATTCGATAATATGTATGAAAAAATAACACATTTAGTGAGAAATTATTTAAATCTCTTTGTAAATGTATTTTGTCGTCCTGAAAAGGACGGTTTGTTTGCGTCGGTATTTATAATTATAATTCGCCTATATTTTTCACTTTATGCTTTCTTTTCGGTCTTCTTTGGCAAAAGTACAGCTTGAATATTAGGCAAAACACCACCTTGAGCAATAGTTACACCGGACAACAATTTATTCAATTCTTCATCGTTGCGGATGGCCAATTGTAAATGACGTGGGATGATTCTTGTCTTTTTGTTATCACGAGCAGCATTACCAGCCAATTCAAGAACTTCAGCTGCTAAATATTCCATAACTGCAGCTAGATAAACTGGAGCACCGGCACCAACACGCTCAGCATAATTGCCTTTGCGCAACAAACGATGAATACGACCAACTGGAAATTGAAGACCAGCACGATTTGAACGGGACTTTGCCTTTCCCTTAACTTTACCACCTTTACCACGGCCTGACATTTTCACTGTTATAGATTGTTCACTTCACTACACTACAAAGCACTGTACTGTATTATACTCAATGTATAAGCACACTATTCACTGATACACAAAATGTGCGCTGCTTATATACTTTTTCGCTCTGCTGAGCACCAACCCTTATATTGTGCTGTTGAGCATCGTGCGTGTACTACTACTTCGTATTGTCTCGCCGAAGAGTTGGTCGGAAAACATACACTTAAGCCTGTATATTAAGTGACAAATAGTGTGAGTGAAAATAAAATCATAAAATCATCAAAGTTGTGAAGAAATTAAAATGCCACCAAAAACTAGTGGAAAAGCAGCAAAGAAAGCCGGTAAGGCTCAAAAGAATATTACTAAAAATGATAAGAAAAAGAAGCGTAAGAGGAAGGAAAGTTATGCCATCTACATCTATAAAGTGTTGAAACAAGTACATCCTGATACCGGTATTTCATCCAAGGCCATGAGCATTATGAATAGTTTTGTGAATGACATCTTTGAGCGTATTGCTGCGGAAGCGTCGCGTTTAGCTCACTATAACAAGCGTTCAACCATCACCAGTCGCGAAATTCAAACTGCTGTACGTTTACTCTTGCCCGGTGAATTGGCCAAACATGCCGTCAGTGAAGGTACCAAAGCTGTTACCAAATATACCAGTTCCAAATAATTTTTCCAACTGAACCAATGGTATATAAATATATTAACAAAACAAGGCCCTTTTCAGGGCCATAAAATATAAATTAACAAAGAGAATGAAAAAATGTCTTCATTAATATATCTCTACATATGTATGCACATTGAAATTAATTTTACAATTTCTTAATATTGAAGAATATGTTCATATGGTTTCATTAGTCTATTAAATATGATATTGGTTTGTTGAACTACTTGGTTTTTATTTTTTTTAATGTTTTCTACACACTGTAAGGAATAAATTCACTTTTGATCTTTTTGTTAAGAGATTTTGTAGCCCTGAAAAGGGCTTATTATTAATTTACCATGAAGGTTCCGTTTATAACTCACTTACAAACACCGTAAATTATTTACTTTTTACCTGCTGCTGTAGGTTTTTTTGCGGCTGGCTTTTTATTCGATGCAGACTTCTTGGATTTAGCAGCAGTTGCTTTTGCTTTAGCTGCTTTTGGCTTAGCAGTTGCAGATTTGGCTTTAGTTGGTTTCACTTTTAATGCACGACCCTTTTTTGCATCTTTCGCCTTAGCCTTTTCAGTTTTCTTCTTTTCAGCTGTTTTCTTACTGGCAACAGCTTTTTTTACCTTTTTCTCACCACTTGCCGCCTTTTTGACTTTACTCAATGATTTTTTCTTTGATGCACCACTATCTGCTGCCTTCTTTTTAGCCTTAACCTTCTCTGCTGATTTTACGGCTTTTGATTTCAATTTTCCCTCGCTTGATTTACTAGCTGCAACTGATAGTTTGAATGAACCGGACGCACCTTTTCCTTTGGTTTGAATTAATTTGCCACTTGTAACAGCCGATTTCAAATAGCGTTTAATGAATGGTGCCAATTTTTGGGCATCACATTTGTATGTCGCACTAATATATTTCTTAATCGCCAAAAGTGATGAGCCGCCACGTTCCTTTAAATTCTTAATTGATGCGTCGACCATTTGTTGTGTTGGTGGATGGGTAGGGGCAACCGACGGCTTTTTGGGTTTAGCTGCCTTAACCTTTTTGGCAACCACTTTTTTTTCAGCAATAGTAGCAGCAGTAGCTACTGGGGAGCTTACATTCACAACAGCAACTGAATCAGACATCTTTATTTATATATTGTAGATTAAAACCTCAATTAAAATTCCACGTATGTATTATACACTTTAAACACTTCACTCACTTTATGCACTGTACGCACTACACCAATAGAGCACTGGTAAATAAAGATAATTTCTGGAATTCAATATGTTGTTTAACTCTGTTTAAAATTTGAGAAGCAGAGCGAAAAGATGATAATCAAATTTTCACGTTCCAGTGCTATTTAGTGCTGCTATATGACAAACTTTAAGATTTATTTAATTCACTAAAATTCACTGAATTTACTAATTCAACAAATGAATGTGCAAAACGATAGTATGCATGTGTCACTTTCATATCAATATACTTAAATTGGAATAAAATCAATATTTTTCTTGTAACGAGTGTTTTAGTCGAAACTTTGTACTCAAAATATTAAATTTTCGCTAGTTTTAGTCGATTTTCTTAAAACTCCTTAATATAAATCAATTATTACTATTGAAAATATAAAATATATCAAATTATCAATCATCTAAACATTTTATTTTAAATATTACTTAAAATAATATGTTTGAAAAAATAAAATTAAATATCTCCATGGTATCACCAGAGCAATTCTCAGTGGCGTTAGTTGGATGCATGAAATAATCCAATATTTTGATGAATATTGAAAACTTTAATTTTGGTTGAAATGAGTGATGGTAATGAAATAAATAAATTTCACTAATGTGAATTATTTTAATATAATATTTAATTTTTTTATATTAATGCAAATATTCACTAATCAATCGCATTTTTAAATATGTATATATATATATATATATATATAATATATATGTGTGCATACAAAATTTTTTATTTAATTAATTAAATATTATTTTACTTAATAAAAAAATTTAACTTTTTCTTTAAAAAGTTTGCAATATATGTCAAAGCAAGGTACAAAATTCCCATATGTACATACATACGTGCTTACATACACGTATACAACTTGTATGCTTGGCGAAGGCAAAAGGCAAAGGTAGTAAGAGTATGATTGTATTCCAAAGTTAAAGAAATAAATATAAATATGAAAATATAATTTTAACTACATATATATTTTTAAAAAGTTGTATTTATGTAGCGAAAAAAATTATTTAACAATTAAATATATCAGGCTAGAGGCCTGGGTGTTAAAATACAGCCATAATCTATTTAACACGTTCGCGGACACTTAAAAATTCAGGAAGCTGCAAAAATAGATAGGCAATTATTTTTGAAACTAGTTGTAATATCCTAAATCTGATTACACATGTATTATAACTGTAGTCAGAATATCGTATTTTAACTGTTATATGAAAGTACTTAATGAATCAAGTGGTCATTACTTTAAAATGTATATTAATTACAAAAACTTAAAGTTACATGAAATTAAATGAATAAAACTTGGCTTTAAAATTTGAATGCTATAGCATTCACGTCCGCGAACGTGTTAATTGTATAATGAGAATGTACATATGTACTCATGCACATCAAATATAGAATCACAACAGAATTGTGAGTTTGTTTAAAATTTTAATTGTACAAAATTTTGAATCTTTGTTAAAAGAATATTGTGGTCCTGAAAAGGACCGTTTTTTAAATATGTACGCAAGAAATTATTTAACCGCCGAAACCGTATAAAGTACGGCCTTGTCTCTTTAAAGCGTACACAACATCCATAGCTGTAACTGTTTTCCTTTTGGCATGTTCAGTATAGGTAACTGCATCACGGATAACATTCTCCAAAAATACTTTTAAAACACCACGAGTTTCTTCATATATCAAACCAGATATACGTTTTACACCACCACGACGAGCTAAACGTCGAATAGCTGGTTTAGTGATACCTTGGATGTTATCACGTAAAACTTTGCGATGACGTTTGGCACCACCTTTTCCCAAACCTTTACCACCTTTGCCGCGACCAGTCATTTTTTGATATTTACTATTTGCACAAGTAAGAATTTAACACTTTAACACTGTAACACTTCACCACCAATGAAATAACAGAAGCGAGAGCACATCTATTTATACCAAAATCTCACAACTGCAATACCCAAGCCAAAAGGTACACCATACATCTATCTCGCTTCAACACATGCCTACATAATACATGGACTTGTGAAACGTTGTTGTTGAAATTGCTACTTAAGATGTGAACGTCATACAATTTGTTATAGGTACAGTGTTTAGTGTTCTATAGTGTTCAAGTGTGGGAAAATAATAAAGTGAGTAGTGAAAAATGGCTCGTACAAAGCAAACAGCCCGAAAATCGACTGGTGGAAAGGCACCACGTAAACAATTGGCGACAAAAGCTGCACGCAAAAGTGCACCAGCAACTGGTGGAGTTAAAAAGCCACATCGTTATCGTCCAGGTACAGTGGCGTTGCGTGAAATTCGTCGCTATCAAAAGAGTACCGAATTATTGATACGGAAATTGCCATTCCAGCGCTTGGTTCGTGAAATAGCGCAAGATTTCAAAACTGATCTACGTTTCCAAAGTTCTGCTGTTATGGCTCTACAAGAAGCAAGTGAAGCATACTTGGTTGGTCTTTTTGAAGATACCAATTTGTGTGCCATCCATGCTAAGCGTGTTACAATTATGCCAAAAGATATTCAATTGGCTAGACGTATTCGTGGTGAACGTGCTTAAATCAATAAGAAAACTTACGAAAAAACGGTCCTTTTCAGGACCACAATTTGTTAAACGAAAAAGATGAAAAATTTTATTGAAATATTTATGCATATATATGGGCCTGTTCGTAAATGCAAAAATTGGCAACACCGCAACTCACAAGTGGTCGAAAATGCAACAATGCAGTATATTGTGCGCAAATAGTAGCAAAACACAAATCATAAAAATGGCTGATGCAACAGATGTGTGCTGATTAGCAGTGGCAGTGCAGAATAATCATATTATGCAGCGCAGTGATGAATTTACGAATAGCCTCTATGTGTAGATATTTTTGTGTTTTCGTAAATGTATGTAGTACATACATATACAGTTCTTTATCTACTCCATATCGTTTATACTCGTGTGTTTTAAAGTATAGTCGGCATGCATGTATACACGTTTATGTAGGTATATGCACACATAACCAGTTTATAAGGAGCAATTTTGTCGCAATTCGGTAATATGTATAAAAATATAATACACCTAATGGGATGCCACGTTCTTTATTAAGAATATTAAATGAATAAGAAAACTATTATAAAAAAACGGTCCTTTTTGGGACCACAATTTGTTTAACGAAAAAGATCAAACATTTTATTGGAATATTTATGCGTAAACATATATGATATTTTTGTGTTTTCGTTAATGCACGTAGTACATACATACAAACATACATACGCATTTCTTTATCTACTCCACATCATTTATACACGAGCGGTTTTTAGTACAGTCTGTAGGCATGTATACACATGTATGAATGAATATGTATACATAACCAGTTTATATGCCGCAGTTTTGGCGCAAATATACATGCGTCTATTCACATTCGATAATATGTATGAAAAAATAACACATTTAGTGAGAAATTATTTAAATCTCTTTGTAAATGTATTTTGTCGTCCTGAAAAGGACGGTTTGTTTGCGTCGGTATTTATAATTATAATTCGCCTATATTTTTCACTTTATGCTTTCTTTTCGGTCTTCTTTGGCAAAAGTACAGCTTGAATATTAGGCAAAACACCACCTTGAGCAATAGTTACACCGGACAACAATTTATTCAATTCTTCATCGTTGCGGATGGCCAATTGTAAATGACGTGGGATGATTCTTGTCTTTTTGTTATCACGAGCAGCATTACCAGCCAATTCAAGAACTTCAGCTGCTAAATATTCCATAACTGCAGCTAGATAAACTGGAGCACCGGCACCAACACGCTCAGCATAATTGCCTTTGCGCAACAAACGATGAATACGACCAACTGGAAATTGAAGACCAGCACGATTTGAACGGGACTTTGCCTTTCCCTTAACTTTACCACCTTTACCACGGCCTGACATTTTCACTGTTATAGATTGTTCACTTCACTACACTACAAAGCACTGTACTGTATTATACTCAATGTATAAGCACACTATTCACTGATACACAAAATGTGCGCTGCTTATATACTTTTTCGCTCTGCTGAGCACCAACCCTTATATTGTGCTGTTGAGCATCGTGCGTGTACTACTACTTCGTATTGTCTCGCCGAAGAGTTGGTCGGAAAACATACACTTAAGCCTGTATATTAAGTGACAAATAGTGTGAGTGAAAATAAAATCATAAAATCATCAAAGTTGTGAAGAAATTAAAATGCCGCCAAAAACTAGTGGAAAAGCAGCAAAGAAAGCCGGTAAGGCTCAAAAGAATATTACTAAAAATGATAAGAAAAAGAAGCGTAAGAGGAAGGAAAGTTATGCCATCTACATCTATAAAGTGTTGAAACAAGTACATCCTGATACCGGTATTTCATCCAAGGCCATGAGCATTATGAATAGTTTTGTGAATGACATCTTTGAGCGTATTGCTGCGGAAGCGTCGCGTTTAGCTCACTATAACAAGCGTTCAACCATCACCAGTCGCGAAATTCAAACTGCTGTACGTTTACTCTTGCCCGGTGAATTGGCCAAACATGCCGTCAGTGAAGGTACCAAAGCTGTTACCAAATATACCAGTTCCAAATAATTTTTCCAACTGAACCAATGGTATATAAATATATTAACAAAACAAGGCCCTTTTCAGGGCCATAAAATATAAATTAACAAAGAGAATGAAAAAATGTCTTCATTAATATATCTCTACATATGTATGCACATTGAAATTAATTTTACAATTTCTTAATATTGAAGAATATGTTCATATGGTTTCATTAGTCTATTAAATATGATATTGGTTTGTTGAACTACTTGGTTTTTATTTTTTTTAATGTTTTCTACACACTGTAAGGAATAAATTCACTTTTGATCTTTTTGTTAAGAGATTTTGTAGCCCTGAAAAGGGCTTATTATTAATTTACCATGAAGGTTCCGTTTATAACTCACTTACAAACACCGTAAATTATTTACTTTTTACCTGCTGCTGTAGGTTTTTTTGCGGCTGGCTTTTTATTCGATGCAGACTTCTTGGATTTAGCAGCAGTTGCTTTTGCTTTAGCTGCTTTTGGCTTAGCAGTTGCAGATTTGGCTTTAGTTGGTTTCACTTTTAATGCACGACCCTTTTTTGCATCTTTCGCCTTAGCCTTTTCAGTTTTCTTCTTTTCAGCTGTTTTCTTACTGGCAACAGCTTTTTTTACCTTTTTCTCACCACTTGCCGCCTTTTTGACTTTACTCAATGATTTTTTCTTTGATGCACCACTATCTGCTGCCTTCTTTTTAGCCTTAACCTTCTCTGCTGATTTTACGGCTTTTGATTTCAATTTTCCCTCGCTTGATTTACTAGCTGCAACTGATAGTTTGAATGAACCGGACGCACCTTTTCCTTTGGTTTGAATTAATTTGCCACTTGTAACAGCCGATTTCAAATAGCGTTTAATGAATGGTGCCAATTTTTGGGCATCACATTTGTATGTCGCACTAATATATTTCTTAATCGCCAAAAGTGATGAGCCGCCACGTTCCTTTAAATTCTTAATTGATGCGTCGACCATTTGTTGTGTTGGTGGATGGGTAGGGGCAACCGACGGCTTTTTGGGTTTAGCTGCCTTAACCTTTTTGGCAACCACTTTTTTTTCAGCAATAGTAGCAGCAGTAGCTACTGGGGAGCTTACATTCACAACAGCAACTGAATCAGACATCTTTATTTATATATTGTAGATTAAAACCTCAATTAAAATTCCACGTATGTATTATACACTTTAAACACTTCACTCACTTTATGCACTGTACGCACTACACCAATAGAGCACTGGTAAATAAAGATAATTTCTGGAATTCAATATGTTGTTTAACTCTGTTTAAAATTTGAGAAGCAGAGCGAAAAGATGATAATCAAATTTTCACGTTCCAGTGCTATTTAGTGCTGCTATATGACAAACTTTAAGATTTATTTAATTCACTAAAATTCACTGAATTTACTAATTCAACAAATGAATGTGCAAAACGATAGTATGCATGTGTCACTTTCATATCAATATACTTAAATTGGAATAAAATCAATATTTTTCTTGTAACGAGTGTTTTAGTCGAAACTTTGTACTCAAAATATTAAATTTTCGCTAGTTTTAGTCGATTTTCTTAAAACTCCTTAATATAAATCAATTATTACTATTGAAAATATAAAATATATCAAATTATCAATCATCTAAACATTTTATTTTAAATATTACTTAAAATAATATGTTTGAAAAAATAAAATTAAATATCTCCATGGTATCACCAGAGCAATTCTCAGTGGCGTTAGTTGGATGCATGAAATAATCCAATATTTTGATGAATATTGAAAACTTTAATTTTGGTTGAAATGAGTGATGGTAATGAAATAAATAAATTTCACTAATGTGAATTATTTTAATATAATATTTAATTTTTTTATATTAATGCAAATATTCACTAATCAATCGCATTTTTAAATATGTATATATATATATATATATATATAATATATATGTGTGCATACAAAATTTTTTATTTAATTAATTAAATATTATTTTACTTAATAAAAAAATTTAACTTTTTCTTTAAAAAGTTTGCAATATATGTCAAAGCAAGGTACAAAATTCCCATATGTACATACATACGTGCTTACATACACGTATACAACTTGTATGCTTGGCGAAGGCAAAAGGCAAAGGTAGTAAGAGTATGATTGTATTCCAAAGTTAAAGAAATAAATATAAATATGAAAATATAATTTTAACTACATATATATTTTTAAAAAGTTGTATTTATGTAGCGAAAAAAATTATTTAACAATTAAATATATCAGGCTAGAGGCCTGGGTGTTAAAATACAGCCATAATCTATTTAACACGTTCGCGGACACTTAAAAATTCAGGAAGCTGCAAAAATAGATAGGCAATTATTTTTGAAACTAGTTGTAATATCCTAAATCTGATTACACATGTATTATAACTGTAGTCAGAATATCGTATTTTAACTGTTATATGAAAGTACTTAATGAATCAAGTGGTCATTACTTTAAAATGTATATTAATTACAAAAACTTAAAGTTACATGAAATTAAATGAATAAAACTTGGCTTTAAAATTTGAATGCTATAGCATTCACGTCCGCGAACGTGTTAATTGTATAATGAGAATGTACATATGTACTCATGCACATCAAATATAGAATCACAACAGAATTGTGAGTTTGTTTAAAATTTTAATTGTACAAAATTTTGAATCTTTGTTAAAAGAATATTGTGGTCCTGAAAAGGACCGTTTTTTAAATATGTACGCAAGAAATTATTTAACCGCCGAAACCGTATAAAGTACGGCCTTGTCTCTTTAAAGCGTACACAACATCCATAGCTGTAACTGTTTTCCTTTTGGCATGTTCAGTATAGGTAACTGCATCACGGATAACATTCTCCAAAAATACTTTTAAAACACCACGAGTTTCTTCATATATCAAACCAGATATACGTTTTACACCACCACGACGAGCTAAACGTCGAATAGCTGGTTTAGTGATACCTTGGATGTTATCACGTAAAACTTTGCGATGACGTTTGGCACCACCTTTTCCCAAACCTTTACCACCTTTGCCGCGACCAGTCATTTTTTGATATTTACTATTTGCACAAGTAAGAATTTAACACTTTAACACTGTAACACTTCACCACCAATGAAATAACAGAAGCGAGAGCACATCTATTTATACCAAAATCTCACAACTGCAATACCCAAGCCAAAAGGTACACCATACATCTATCTCGCTTCAACACATGCCTACATAATACATGGACTTGTGAAACGTTGTTGTTGAAATTGCTACTTAAGATGTGAACGTCATACAATTTGTTATAGGTACAGTGTTTAGTGTTCTATAGTGTTCAAGTGTGGGAAAATAATAAAGTGAGTAGTGAAAAATGGCTCGTACAAAGCAAACAGCCCGAAAATCGACTGGTGGAAAGGCACCACGTAAACAATTGGCGACAAAAGCTGCACGCAAAAGTGCACCAGCAACTGGTGGAGTTAAAAAGCCACATCGTTATCGTCCAGGTACAGTGGCGTTGCGTGAAATTCGTCGCTATCAAAAGAGTACCGAATTATTGATACGGAAATTGCCATTCCAGCGCTTGGTTCGTGAAATAGCGCAAGATTTCAAAACTGATCTACGTTTCCAAAGTTCTGCTGTTATGGCTCTACAAGAAGCAAGTGAAGCATACTTGGTTGGTCTTTTTGAAGATACCAATTTGTGTGCCATCCATGCTAAGCGTGTTACAATTATGCCAAAAGATATTCAATTGGCTAGACGTATTCGTGGTGAACGTGCTTAAATCAATAAGAAAACTTACGAAAAAACGGTCCTTTTCAGGACCACAATTTGTTAAACGAAAAAGATGAAAAATTTTATTGAAATATTTATGCATATATATGGGCCTGTTCGTAAATGCAAAAATTGGCAACACCGCAACTCACAAGTGGTCGAAAATGCAACAATGCAGTATATTGTGCGCAAATAGTAGCAAAACACAAATCATAAAAATGGCTGATGCAACAGATGTGTGCTGATTAGCAGTGGCAGTGCAGAATAATCATATTATGCAGCGCAGTGATGAATTTACGAATAGCCTCTATGTGTAGATATTTTTGTGTTTTCGTAAATGTATGTAGTACATACATATACAGTTCTTTATCTACTCCATATCGTTTATACTCGTGTGTTTTAAAGTATAGTCGGCATGCATGTATACACGTTTATGTAGGTATATGCACACATAACCAGTTTATAAGGAGCAATTTTGTCGCAATTCGGTAATATGTATAAAAATATAATACACCTAATGGGATGCCACGTTCTTTATTAAGAATATTAAATGAATAAGAAAACTATTATAAAAAAACGGTCCTTTTTGGGACCACAATTTGTTTAACGAAAAAGATCAAACATTTTATTGGAATATTTATGCGTAAACATATATGATATTTTTGTGTTTTCGTTAATGCACGTAGTACATACATACAAACATACATACGCATTTCTTTATCTACTCCACATCATTTATACACGAGCGGTTTTTAGTACAGTCTGTAGGCATGTATACACATGTATGAATGAATATGTATACATAACCAGTTTATATGCCGCAGTTTTGGCGCAAATATACATGCGTCTATTCACATTCGATAATATGTATGAAAAAATAACACATTTAGTGAGAAATTATTTAAATCTCTTTGTAAATGTATTTTGTCGTCCTGAAAAGGACGGTTTGTTTGCGTCGGTATTTATAATTATAATTCGCCTATATTTTTCACTTTATGCTTTCTTTTCGGTCTTCTTTGGCAAAAGTACAGCTTGAATATTAGGCAAAACACCACCTTGAGCAATAGTTACACCGGACAACAATTTATTCAATTCTTCATCGTTGCGGATGGCCAATTGTAAATGACGTGGGATGATTCTTGTCTTTTTGTTATCACGAGCAGCATTACCAGCCAATTCAAGAACTTCAGCTGCTAAATATTCCATAACTGCAGCTAGATAAACTGGAGCACCGGCACCAACACGCTCAGCATAATTGCCTTTGCGCAACAAACGATGAATACGACCAACTGGAAATTGAAGACCAGCACGATTTGAACGGGACTTTGCCTTTCCCTTAACTTTACCACCTTTACCACGGCCTGACATTTTCACTGTTATAGATTGTTCACTTCACTACACTACAAAGCACTGTACTGTATTATACTCAATGTATAAGCACACTATTCACTGATACACAAAATGTGCGCTGCTTATATACTTTTTCGCTCTGCTGAGCACCAACCCTTATATTGTGCTGTTGAGCATCGTGCGTGTACTACTACTTCGTATTGTCTCGCCGAAGAGTTGGTCGGAAAACATACACTTAAGCCTGTATATTAAGTGACAAATAGTGTGAGTGAAAATAAAATCATAAAATCATCAAAGTTGTGAAGAAATTAAAATGCCGCCAAAAACTAGTGGAAAAGCAGCAAAGAAAGCCGGTAAGGCTCAAAAGAATATTACTAAAAATGATAAGAAAAAGAAGCGTAAGAGGAAGGAAAGTTATGCCATCTACATCTATAAAGTGTTGAAACAAGTACATCCTGATACCGGTATTTCATCCAAGGCCATGAGCATTATGAATAGTTTTGTGAATGACATCTTTGAGCGTATTGCTGCGGAAGCGTCGCGTTTAGCTCACTATAACAAGCGTTCAACCATCACCAGTCGCGAAATTCAAACTGCTGTACGTTTACTCTTGCCCGGTGAATTGGCCAAACATGCCGTCAGTGAAGGTACCAAAGCTGTTACCAAATATACCAGTTCCAAATAATTTTTCCAACTGAACCAATGGTATATAAATATATTAACAAAACAAGGCCCTTTTCAGGGCCATAAAATATAAATTAACAAAGAGAATGAAAAAATGTCTTCATTAATATATCTCTACATATGTATGCACATTGAAATTAATTTTACAATTTCTTAATATTGAAGAATATGTTCATATGGTTTCATTAGTCTATTAAATATGATATTGGTTTGTTGAACTACTTGGTTTTTATTTTTTTTAATGTTTTCTACACACTGTAAGGAATAAATTCACTTTTGATCTTTTTGTTAAGAGATTTTGTAGCCCTGAAAAGGGCTTATTATTAATTTACCATGAAGGTTCCGTTTATAACTCACTTACAAACACCGTAAATTATTTACTTTTTACCTGCTGCTGTAGGTTTTTTTGCGGCTGGCTTTTTATTCGATGCAGACTTCTTGGATTTAGCAGCAGTTGCTTTTGCTTTAGCTGCTTTTGGCTTAGCAGTTGCAGATTTGGCTTTAGTTGGTTTCACTTTTAATGCACGACCCTTTTTTGCATCTTTCGCCTTAGCCTTTTCAGTTTTCTTCTTTTCAGCTGTTTTCTTACTGGCAACAGCTTTTTTTACCTTTTTCTCACCACTTGCCGCCTTTTTGACTTTACTCAATGATTTTTTCTTTGATGCACCACTATCTGCTGCCTTCTTTTTAGCCTTAACCTTCTCTGCTGATTTTACGGCTTTTGATTTCAATTTTCCCTCGCTTGATTTACTAGCTGCAACTGATAGTTTGAATGAACCGGACGCACCTTTTCCTTTGGTTTGAATTAATTTGCCACTTGTAACAGCCGATTTCAAATAGCGTTTAATGAATGGTGCCAATTTTTGGGCATCACATTTGTATGTCGCACTAATATATTTCTTAATCGCCAAAAGTGATGAGCCGCCACGTTCCTTTAAATTCTTAATTGATGCGTCGACCATTTGTTGTGTTGGTGGATGGGTAGGGGCAACCGACGGCTTTTTGGGTTTAGCTGCCTTAACCTTTTTGGCAACCACTTTTTTTTCAGCAATAGTAGCAGCAGTAGCTACTGGGGAGCTTACATTCACAACAGCAACTGAATCAGACATCTTTATTTATATATTGTAGATTAAAACCTCAATTAAAATTCCACGTATGTATTATACACTTTAAACACTTCACTCACTTTATGCACTGTACGCACTACACCAATAGAGCACTGGTAAATAAAGATAATTTCTGGAATTCAATATGTTGTTTAACTCTGTTTAAAATTTGAGAAGCAGAGCGAAAAGATGATAATCAAATTTTCACGTTCCAGTGCTATTTAGTGCTGCTATATGACAAACTTTAAGATTTATTTAATTCACTAAAATTCACTGAATTTACTAATTCAACAAATGAATGTGCAAAACGATAGTATGCATGTGTCACTTTCATATCAATATACTTAAATTGGAATAAAATCAATATTTTTCTTGTAACGAGTGTTTTAGTCGAAACTTTGTACTCAAAATATTAAATTTTCGCTAGTTTTAGTCGATTTTCTTAAAACTCCTTAATATAAATCAATTATTACTATTGAAAATATAAAATATATCAAATTATCAATCATCTAAACATTTTATTTTAAATATTACTTAAAATAATATGTTTGAAAAAATAAAATTAAATATCTCCATGGTATCACCAGAGCAATTCTCAGTGGCGTTAGTTGGATGCATGAAATAATCCAATATTTTGATGAATATTGAAAACTTTAATTTTGGTTGAAATGAGTGATGGTAATGAAATAAATAAATTTCACTAATGTGAATTATTTTAATATAATATTTAATTTTTTTATATTAATGCAAATATTCACTAATCAATCGCATTTTTAAATATGTATATATATATATATATATATATAATATATATGTGTGCATACAAAATTTTTTATTTAATTAATTAAATATTATTTTACTTAATAAAAAAATTTAACTTTTTCTTTAAAAAGTTTGCAATATATGTCAAAGCAAGGTACAAAATTCCCATATGTACATACATACGTGCTTACATACACGTATACAACTTGTATGCTTGGCGAAGGCAAAAGGCAAAGGTAGTAAGAGTATGATTGTATTCCAAAGTTAAAGAAATAAATATAAATATGAAAATATAATTTTAACTACATATATATTTTTAAAAAGTTGTATTTATGTAGCGAAAAAAATTATTTAACAATTAAATATATCAGGCTAGAGGCCTGGGTGTTAAAATACAGCCATAATCTATTTAACACGTTCGCGGACACTTAAAAATTCAGGAAGCTGCAAAAATAGATAGGCAATTATTTTTGAAACTAGTTGTAATATCCTAAATCTGATTACACATGTATTATAACTGTAGTCAGAATATCGTATTTTAACTGTTATATGAAAGTACTTAATGAATCAAGTGGTCATTACTTTAAAATGTATATTAATTACAAAAACTTAAAGTTACATGAAATTAAATGAATAAAACTTGGCTTTAAAATTTGAATGCTATAGCATTCACGTCCGCGAACGTGTTAATTGTATAATGAGAATGTACATATGTACTCATGCACATCAAATATAGAATCACAACAGAATTGTGAGTTTGTTTAAAATTTTAATTGTACAAAATTTTGAATCTTTGTTAAAAGAATATTGTGGTCCTGAAAAGGACCGTTTTTTAAATATGTACGCAAGAAATTATTTAACCGCCGAAACCGTATAAAGTACGGCCTTGTCTCTTTAAAGCGTACACAACATCCATAGCTGTAACTGTTTTCCTTTTGGCATGTTCAGTATAGGTAACTGCATCACGGATAACATTCTCCAAAAATACTTTTAAAACACCACGAGTTTCTTCATATATCAAACCAGATATACGTTTTACACCACCACGACGAGCTAAACGTCGAATAGCTGGTTTAGTGATACCTTGGATGTTATCACGTAAAACTTTGCGATGACGTTTGGCACCACCTTTTCCCAAACCTTTACCACCTTTGCCGCGACCAGTCATTTTTTGATATTTACTATTTGCACAAGTAAGAATTTAACACTTTAACACTGTAACACTTCACCACCAATGAAATAACAGAAGCGAGAGCACATCTATTTATACCAAAATCTCACAACTGCAATACCCAAGCCAAAAGGTACACCATACATCTATCTCGCTTCAACACATGCCTACATAATACATGGACTTGTGAAACGTTGTTGTTGAAATTGCTACTTAAGATGTGAACGTCATACAATTTGTTATAGGTACAGTGTTTAGTGTTCTATAGTGTTCAAGTGTGGGAAAATAATAAAGTGAGTAGTGAAAAATGGCTCGTACAAAGCAAACAGCCCGAAAATCGACTGGTGGAAAGGCACCACGTAAACAATTGGCGACAAAAGCTGCACGCAAAAGTGCACCAGCAACTGGTGGAGTTAAAAAGCCACATCGTTATCGTCCAGGTACAGTGGCGTTGCGTGAAATTCGTCGCTATCAAAAGAGTACCGAATTATTGATACGCAAATTGCCATTCCAGCGCTTGGTTCGTGAAATAGCGCAAGATTTCAAAACTGATCTACGTTTCCAAAGTTCTGCTGTTATGGCTCTACAAGAAGCAAGTGAAGCATACTTGGTTGGTCTTTTTGAAGATACCAATTTGTGTGCCATCCATGCTAAGCGTGTTACAATTATGCCAAAAGATATTCAATTGGCTAGACGTATTCGTGGTGAACGTGCTTAAATCAATAAGAAAACTTACGAAAAAACGGTCCTTTTCAGGACCACAATTTGTTAAACGAAAAAGATGAAAAATTTTATTGAAATATTTATGCATATATATGGGCCTGTTCGTAAATGCAAAAATTGGCAACACCGCAACTCACAAGTGGTCGAAAATGCAACAATGCAGTATATTGTGCGCAAATAGTAGCAAAACACAAATCATAAAAATGGCTGATGCAACAGATGTGTGCTGATTAGCAGTGGCAGTGCAGAATAATCATATTATGCAGCGCAGTGATGAATTTACGAATAGCCTCTATGTGTAGATATTTTTGTGTTTTCGTAAATGTATGTAGTACATACATATACAGTTCTTTATCTACTCCATATCGTTTATACTCGTGTGTTTTAAAGTATAGTCGGCATGCATGTATACACGTTTATGTAGGTATATGCACACATAACCAGTTTATAAGGAGCAATTTTGTCGCAATTCGGTAATATGTATAAAAATATAATACACCTAATGGGATGCCACGTTCTTTATTAAGAATATTAAATGAATAAGAAAACTATTATAAAAAAACGGTCCTTTTTGGGACCACAATTTGTTTAACGAAAAAGATCAAACATTTTATTGGAATATTTATGCGTAAACATATATGATATTTTTGTGTTTTCGTTAATGCACGTAGTACATACATACAAACATACATACGCATTTCTTTATCTACTCCACATCATTTATACACGAGCGGTTTTTAGTACAGTCTGTAGGCATGTATACACATGTATGAATGAATATGTATACATAACCAGTTTATATGCCGCAGTTTTGGCGCAAATATACATGCGTCTATTCACATTCGATAATATGTATGAAAAAATAACACATTTAGTGAGAAATTATTTAAATCTCTTTGTAAATGTATTTTGTCGTCCTGAAAAGGACGGTTTGTTTGCGTCGGTATTTATAATTATAATTCGCCTATATTTTTCACTTTATGCTTTCTTTTCGGTCTTCTTTGGCAAAAGTACAGCTTGAATATTAGGCAAAACACCACCTTGAGCAATAGTTACACCGGACAACAATTTATTCAATTCTTCATCGTTGCGGATGGCCAATTGTAAATGACGTGGGATGATTCTTGTCTTTTTGTTATCACGAGCAGCATTACCAGCCAATTCAAGAACTTCAGCTGCTAAATATTCCATAACTGCAGCTAGATAAACTGGAGCACCGGCACCAACACGCTCAGCATAATTGCCTTTGCGCAACAAACGATGAATACGACCAACTGGAAATTGAAGACCAGCACGATTTGAACGGGACTTTGCCTTTCCCTTAACTTTACCACGGCCTGACATTTTCACTGTTATAGATTGTTCACTTCACTACACTACAAAGCACTGTACTGTATTATACTCAATGTATAAGCACACTATTCACTGATACACAAAATGTGCGCTGCTTATATACTTTTTCGCTCTGCTGAGCACCAACCCTTATATTGTGCTGTTGAGCATCGTGCGTGTACTACTACTTCGTATTGTCTCGCCGAAGAGTTGGTCGGAAAACATACACTTAAGCCTGTATATTAAGTGACAAATAGTGTGAGTGAAAATAAAATCATAAAATCATCAAAGTTGTGAAGAAATTAAAATGCCGCCAAAAACTAGTGGAAAAGCAGCAAAGAAAGCCGGTAAGGCTCAAAAGAATATTACTAAAAATGATAAGAAAAAGAAGCGTAAGAGGAAGGAAAGTTATGCCATCTACATCTATAAAGTGTTGAAACAAGTACATCCTGATACCGGTATTTCATCCAAGGCCATGAGCATTATGAATAGTTTTGTGAATGACATCTTTGAGCGTATTGCTGCGGAAGCGTCGCGTTTAGCTCACTATAACAAGCGTTCAACCATCACCAGTCGCGAAATTCAAACTGCTGTACGTTTACTCTTGCCCGGTGAATTGGCCAAACATGCCGTCAGTGAAGGTACCAAAGCTGTTACCAAATATACCAGTTCCAAATAATTTTTCCAACTGAACTGAACTGGTATATAAATATATTAACAAAACAAGGCCCTTTTCAGGGCCATAAAATATAAATTAACAAAGAGAATGAAAAAATGTCTTCATTAATATATCTCTACATATGTATGCACATTGAAATTAATTTTACAATTTCTTAATATTGAAGAATATGTTCATATGGTTTCATTAGTCTATTAAATATGATATTGGTTTGTTGAACTACTTGGTTTTTATTTTTTTTAATGTTTTCTACACACTGTAAGGAATAAATTCACTTTTGATCTTTTTGTTAAGAGATTTTGTAGCCCTGAAAAGGGCTTATTATTAATTTACCATGAAGGTTCCGTTTATAACTCACTTACAAACACCGTAAATTATTTACTTTTTACCTGCTGCTGTAGGTTTTTTTGCGGCTGGCTTTTTATTCGATGCAGACTTCTTGGATTTAGCAGCAGTTGCTTTTGCTTTAGCTGCTTTTGGCTTAGCAGTTGCAGATTTGGCTTTAGTTGGTTTCACTTTTAATGCACCACCCTTTTTTGCATCTTTCGCCTTAGCCTTTTCAGTTTTCTTCTTTTCAGCTGTTTTCTTACTGGCAACAGCTTTTTTTACCTTTTTCTCACCACTTGCCGCCTTTTTGACTTTACTCAATGATTTTTTCTTTGATGCACCACTATCTGCTGCCTTCTTTTTAGCCTTAACCTTCTCTGCTGATTTTACGGCTTTTGATTTCAATTTTCCCTCGCTTGATTTACTAGCTGCAACTGATAGTTTGAATGAACCGGACGCACCTTTTCCTTTGGTTTGAATTAATTTGCCACTTGTAACAGCCGATTTCAAATAGCGTTTAATGAATGGTGCCAATTTTTGGGCATCACATTTGTATGTCGCACTAATATATTTCTTAATCGCCAAAAGTGATGAGCCGCCACGTTCCTTTAAATTCTTAATTGATGCGTCGACCATTTGTTGTGTTGGTGGATGGGTAGGGGCAACCGACGGCTTTTTGGGTTTAGCTGCCTTAACCTTTTTGGCAACCACTTTTTTTTCAGCAATAGTAGCAGCAGTAGCTACTGGGGAGCTTACATTCACAACAGCAACTGAATCAGACATCTTTATTTATATATTGTAGATTAAAACCTCAATTAAAATTCCACGTATGTATTATACACTTTAAACACTTCACTCACTTTATGCACTGTACGCACTACACCAATAGAGCACTGGTAAATAAAGATAATTTCTGGAATTCAATATGTTGTTTAACTCTGTTTAAAATTTGAGAAGCAGAGCGAAAAGATGATAATCAAATTTTCACGTTCCAGTGCTATTTAGTGCTGCTATATGACAAACTTTAAGATTTATTTAATTCACTAAAATTCACTGAATTTACTAATTCAACAAATGAATGTGCAAAACGATAGTATGCATGTGTCACTTTCATATCAATATACTTAAATTGGAATAAAATCAATATTTTTCTTGTAACGAGTGTTTTAGTCGAAACTTTGTACTCAAAATATTAAATTTTCGCTAGTTTTAGTCGATTTTCTTAAAACTCCTTAATATAAATCAATTATTACTATTGAAAATATAAAATATATCAAATTATCAATCATCTAAACATTTTATTTTAAATATTACTTAAAATAATATGTTTGAAAAAATAAAATTAAATATCTCCATGGTATCACCAGAGCAATTCTCAGTGGCGTTAGTTGGATGCATGAAATAATCCAATATTTTGATGAATATTGAAAACTTTAATTTTGGTTGAAATGAGTGATGGTAATGAAATAAATAAATTTCACTAATGTGAATTATTTTAATATAATATTTAATTTTTTTATATTAATGCAAATATTCACTAATCAATCGCATTTTTAAATATGTATATATATATATATATATATATAATATATATGTGTGCATACAAAATTTTTTATTTAATTAATTAAATATTATTTTACTTAATAAAAAAATTTAACTTTTTCTTTAAAAAGTTTGCAATATATGTCAAAGCAAGGTACAAAATTCCCATATGTACATACATACGTGCTTACATACACGTATACAACTTGTATGCTTGGCGAAGGCAAAAGGCAAAGGTAGTAAGAGTATGATTGTATTCCAAAGTTAAAGAAATAAATATAAATATGAAAATATAATTTTAACTACATATATATTTTTAAAAAGTTGTATTTATGTAGCGAAAAAAATTATTTAACAATTAAATATATCAGGCTAGAGGCCTGGGTGTTAAAATACAGCCATAATCTATTTAACACGTTCGCGGACACTTAAAAATTCAGGAAGCTGCAAAAATAGATAGGCAATTATTTTTGAAACTAGTTGTAATATCCTAAATCTGATTACACATGTATTATAACTGTAGTCAGAATATCGTATTTTAACTGTTATATGAAAGTACTTAATGAATCAAGTGGTCATTACTTTAAAATGTATATTAATTACAAAAACTTAAAGTTACATGAAATTAAATGAATAAAACTTGGCTTTAAAATTTGAATGCTATAGCATTCACGTCCGCGAACGTGTTAATTGTATAATGAGAATGTACATATGTACTCATGCACATCAAATATAGAATCACAACAGAATTGTGAGTTTGTTTAAAATTTTAATTGTACAAAATTTTGAATCTTTGTTAAAAGAATATTGTGGTCCTGAAAAGGACCGTTTTTTAAATATGTACGCAAGAAATTATTTAACCGCCGAAACCGTATAAAGTACGGCCTTGTCTCTTTAAAGCGTACACAACATCCATAGCTGTAACTGTTTTCCTTTTGGCATGTTCAGTATAGGTAACTGCATCACGGATAACATTCTCCAAAAATACTTTTAAAACACCACGAGTTTCTTCATATATCAAACCAGATATACGTTTTACACCACCACGACGAGCTAAACGTCGAATAGCTGGTTTAGTGATACCTTGGATGTTATCACGTAAAACTTTGCGATGACGTTTGGCACCACCTTTTCCCAAACCTTTACCACCTTTGCCGCGACCAGTCATTTTTTGATATTTACTATTTGCACAAGTAAGAATTTAACACTTTAACACTGTAACACTTCACCACCAATGAAATAACAGAAGCGAGAGCACATCTATTTATACCAAAATCTCACAACTGCAATACCCAAGCCAAAAGGTACACCATACATCTATCTCGCTTCAACACATGCCTACATAATACATGGACTTGTGAAACGTTGTTGTTGAAATTGCTACTTAAGATGTGAACGTCATACAATTTGTTATAGGTACAGTGTTTAGTGTTCTATAGTGTTCAAGTGTGGGAAAATAATAAAGTGAGTAGTGAAAAATGGCTCGTACAAAGCAAACAGCCCGAAAATCGACTGGTGGAAAGGCACCACGTAAACAATTGGCGACAAAAGCTGCACGCAAAAGTGCACCAGCAACTGGTGGAGTTAAAAAGCCACATCGTTATCGTCCAGGTACAGTGGCGTTGCGTGAAATTCGTCGCTATCAAAAGAGTACCGAATTATTGATACGCAAATTGCCATTCCAGCGCTTGGTTCGTGAAATAGCGCAAGATTTCAAAACTGATCTACGTTTCCAAAGTTCTGCTGTTATGGCTCTACAAGAAGCAAGTGAAGCATACTTGGTTGGTCTTTTTGAAGATACCAATTTGTGTGCCATCCATGCTAAGCGTGTTACAATTATGCCAAAAGATATTCAATTGGCTAGACGTATTCGTGGTGAACGTGCTTAAATCAATAAGAAAACTTACGAAAAAACGGTCCTTTTCAGGACCACAATTTGTTAAACGAAAAAGATGAAAAATTTTATTGAAATATTTATGCATATATATGGGCCTGTTCGTAAATGCAAAAATTGGCAACACCGCAACTCACAAGTGGTCGAAAATGCAACAATGCAGTATATTGTGCGCAAATAGTAGCAAAACACAAATCATAAAAATGGCTGATGCAACAGATGTGTGCTGATTAGCAGTGGCAGTGCAGAATAATCATATTATGCAGCGCAGTGATGAATTTACGAATAGCCTCTATGTGTAGATATTTTTGTGTTTTCGTAAATGTATGTAGTACATACATATACAGTTCTTTATCTACTCCATATCGTTTATACTCGTGTGTTTTAAAGTATAGTCGGCATGCATGTATACACGTTTATGTAGGTATATGCACACATAACCAGTTTATAAGGAGCAATTTTGTCGCAATTCGGTAATATGTATAAAAATATAATACACCTAATGGGATGCCACGTTCTTTATTAAGAATATTAAATGAATAAGAAAACTATTATAAAAAAACGGTCCTTTTTGGGACCACAATTTGTTTAACGAAAAAGATCAAACATTTTATTGGAATATTTATGCGTAAACATATATGATATTTTTGTGTTTTCGTTAATGCACGTAGTACATACATACAAACATACATACGCATTTCTTTATCTACTCCACATCATTTATACACGAGCGGTTTTTAGTACAGTCTGTAGGCATGTATACACATGTATGAATGAATATGTATACATAACCAGTTTATATGCCGCAGTTTTGGCGCAAATATACATGCGTCTATTCACATTCGATAATATGTATGAAAAAATAACACATTTAGTGAGAAATTATTTAAATCTCTTTGTAAATGTATTTTGTCGTCCTGAAAAGGACGGTTTGTTTGCGTCGGTATTTATAATTATAATTCGCCTATATTTTTCACTTTATGCTTTCTTTTCGGTCTTCTTTGGCAAAAGTACAGCTTGAATATTAGGCAAAACACCACCTTGAGCAATAGTTACACCGGACAACAATTTATTCAATTCTTCATCGTTGCGGATGGCCAATTGTAAATGACGTGGGATGATTCTTGTCTTTTTGTTATCACGAGCAGCATTACCAGCCAATTCAAGAACTTCAGCTGCTAAATATTCCATAACTGCAGCTAGATAAACTGGAGCACCGGCACCAACACGCTCAGCATAATTGCCTTTGCGCAACAAACGATGAATACGACCAACTGGAAATTGAAGACCAGCACGATTTGAACGGGACTTTGCCTTTCCCTTAACTTTACCACGGCCTGACATTTTCACTGTTATAGATTGTTCACTTCACTACACTACAAAGCACTGTACTGTATTATACTCAATGTATAAGCACACTATTCACTGATACACAAAATGTGCGCTGCTTATATACTTTTTCGCTCTGCTGAGCACCAACCCTTATATTGTGCTGTTGAGCATCGTGCGTGTACTACTACTTCGTATTGTCTCGCCGAAGAGTTGGTCGGAAAACATACACTTAAGCCTGTATATTAAGTGACAAATAGTGTGAGTGAAAATAAAATCATAAAATCATCAAAGTTGTGAAGAAATTAAAATGCCGCCAAAAACTAGTGGAAAAGCAGCAAAGAAAGCCGGTAAGGCTCAAAAGAATATTACTAAAAATGATAAGAAAAAGAAGCGTAAGAGGAAGGAAAGTTATGCCATCTACATCTATAAAGTGTTGAAACAAGTACATCCTGATACCGGTATTTCATCCAAGGCCATGAGCATTATGAATAGTTTTGTGAATGACATCTTTGAGCGTATTGCTGCGGAAGCGTCGCGTTTAGCTCACTATAACAAGCGTTCAACCATCACCAGTCGCGAAATTCAAACTGCTGTACGTTTACTCTTGCCCGGTGAATTGGCCAAACATGCCGTCAGTGAAGGTACCAAAGCTGTTACCAAATATACCAGTTCCAAATAATTTTTCCAACTGAACTGAACTGGTATATAAATATATTAACAAAACAAGGCCCTTTTCAGGGCCATAAAATATAAATTAACAAAGAGAATGAAAAAATGTCTTCATTAATATATCTCTACATATGTATGCACATTGAAATTAATTTTACAATTTCTTAATATTGAAGAATATGTTCATATGGTTTCATTAGTCTATTAAATATGATATTGGTTTGTTGAACTACTTGGTTTTTATTTTTTTTAATGTTTTCTACACACTGTAAGGAATAAATTCACTTTTGATCTTTTTGTTAAGAGATTTTGTAGCCCTGAAAAGGGCTTATTATTAATTTACCATGAAGGTTCCGTTTATAACTCACTTACAAACACCGTAAATTATTTACTTTTTACCTGCTGCTGTAGGTTTTTTTGCGGCTGGCTTTTTATTCGATGCAGACTTCTTGGATTTAGCAGCAGTTGCTTTTGCTTTAGCTGCTTTTGGCTTAGCAGTTGCAGATTTGGCTTTAGTTGGTTTCACTTTTAATGCACCACCCTTTTTTGCATCTTTCGCCTTAGCCTTTTCAGTTTTCTTCTTTTCAGCTGTTTTCTTACTGGCAACAGCTTTTTTTACCTTTTTCTCACCACTTGCCGCCTTTTTGACTTTACTCAATGATTTTTTCTTTGATGCACCACTATCTGCTGCCTTCTTTTTAGCCTTAACCTTCTCTGCTGATTTTACGGCTTTTGATTTCAATTTTCCCTCGCTTGATTTACTAGCTGCAACTGATAGTTTGAATGAACCGGACGCACCTTTTCCTTTGGTTTGAATTAATTTGCCACTTGTAACAGCCGATTTCAAATAGCGTTTAATGAATGGTGCCAATTTTTGGGCATCACATTTGTATGTCGCACTAATATATTTCTTAATCGCCAAAAGTGATGAGCCGCCACGTTCCTTTAAATTCTTAATTGATGCGTCGACCATTTGTTGTGTTGGTGGATGGGTAGGGGCAACCGACGGCTTTTTGGGTTTAGCTGCCTTAACCTTTTTGGCAACCACTTTTTTTTCAGCAATAGTAGCAGCAGTAGCTACTGGGGAGCTTACATTCACAACAGCAACTGAATCAGACATCTTTATTTATATATTGTAGATTAAAACCTCAATTAAAATTCCACGTATGTATTATACACTTTAAACACTTCACTCACTTTATGCACTGTACGCACTACACCAATAGAGCACTGGTAAATAAAGATAATTTCTGGAATTCAATATGTTGTTTAACTCTGTTTAAAATTTGAGAAGCAGAGCGAAAAGATGATAATCAAATTTTCACGTTCCAGTGCTATTTAGTGCTGCTATATGACAAACTTTAAGATTTATTTAATTCACTAAAATTCACTGAATTTACTAATTCAACAAATGAATGTGCAAAACGATAGTATGCATGTGTCACTTTCATATCAATATACTTAAATTGGAATAAAATCAATATTTTTCTTGTAACGAGTGTTTTAGTCGAAACTTTGTACTCAAAATATTAAATTTTCGCTAGTTTTAGTCGATTTTCTTAAAACTCCTTAATATAAATCAATTATTACTATTGAAAATATAAAATATATCAAATTATCAATCATCTAAACATTTTATTTTAAATATTACTTAAAATAATATGTTTGAAAAAATAAAATTAAATATCTCCATGGTATCACCAGAGCAATTCTCAGTGGCGTTAGTTGGATGCATGAAATAATCCAATATTTTGATGAATATTGAAAACTTTAATTTTGGTTGAAATGAGTGATGGTAATGAAATAAATAAATTTCACTAATGTGAATTATTTTAATATAATATTTAATTTTTTTATATTAATGCAAATATTCACTAATCAATCGCATTTTTAAATATGTATATATATATATATATATATAATATATATGTGTGCATACAAAATTTTTTATTTAATTAATTAAATATTATTTTACTTAATAAAAAAATTTAACTTTTTCTTTAAAAAGTTTGCAATATATGTCAAAGCAAGGTACAAAATTCCCATATGTACATACATACGTGCTTACATACACGTATACAACTTGTATGCTTGGCGAAGGCAAAAGGCAAAGGTAGTAAGAGTATGATTGTATTCCAAAGTTAAAGAAATAAATATAAATATGAAAATATAATTTTAACTACATATATATTTTTAAAAAGTTGTATTTATGTAGCGAAAAAAATTATTTAACAATTAAATATATCAGGCTAGAGGCCTGGGTGTTAAAATACAGCCATAATCTATTTAACACGTTCGCGGACACTTAAAAATTCAGGAAGCTGCAAAAATAGATAGGCAATTATTTTTGAAACTAGTTGTAATATCCTAAATCTGATTACACATGTATTATAACTGTAGTCAGAATATCGTATTTTAACTGTTATATGAAAGTACTTAATGAATCAAGTGGTCATTACTTTAAAATGTATATTAATTACAAAAACTTAAAGTTACATGAAATTAAATGAATAAAACTTGGCTTTAAAATTTGAATGCTATAGCATTCACGTCCGCGAACGTGTTAATTGTATAATGAGAATGTACATATGTACTCATGCACATCAAATATAGAATCACAACAGAATTGTGAGTTTGTTTAAAATTTTAATTGTACAAAATTTTGAATCTTTGTTAAAAGAATATTGTGGTCCTGAAAAGGACCGTTTTTTAAATATGTACGCAAGAAATTATTTAACCGCCGAAACCGTATAAAGTACGGCCTTGTCTCTTTAAAGCGTACACAACATCCATAGCTGTAACTGTTTTCCTTTTGGCATGTTCAGTATAGGTAACTGCATCACGGATAACATTCTCCAAAAATACTTTTAAAACACCACGAGTTTCTTCATATATCAAACCAGATATACGTTTTACACCACCACGACGAGCTAAACGTCGAATAGCTGGTTTAGTGATACCTTGGATGTTATCACGTAAAACTTTGCGATGACGTTTGGCACCACCTTTTCCCAAACCTTTACCACCTTTGCCGCGACCAGTCATTTTTTGATATTTACTATTTGCACAAGTAAGAATTTAACACTTTAACACTGTAACACTTCACCACCAATGAAATAACAGAAGCGAGAGCACATCTATTTATACCAAAATCTCACAACTGCAATACCCAAGCCAAAAGGTACACCATACATCTATCTCGCTTCAACACATGCCCACATAATACATGGACTTGTGAAACGTTGTTGTTGAAATTGCTACTTAAGATGTGAACGTCATACAATTTGTTATAGGTACAGTGTTTAGTGTTCTATAGTGTTCAAGTGTGGGAAAATAATAAAGTGAGTAGTGAAAAATGGCTCGTACAAAGCAAACAGCCCGAAAATCGACTGGTGGAAAGGCACCACGTAAACAATTGGCGACAAAAGCTGCACGCAAAAGTGCACCAGCAACTGGTGGAGTTAAAAAGCCACATCGTTATCGTCCAGGTACAGTGGCGTTGCGTGAAATTCGTCGCTATCAAAAGAGTACCGAATTATTGATACGGAAATTGCCATTCCAGCGCTTGGTTCGTGAAATAGCGCAAGATTTCAAAACTGATCTACGTTTCCAAAGTTCTGCTGTTATGGCTCTACAAGAAGCAAGTGAAGCATACTTGGTTGGTCTTTTTGAAGATACCAATTTGTGTGCCATCCATGCTAAGCGTGTTACAATTATGCCAAAAGATATTCAATTGGCTAGACGTATTCGTGGTGAACGTGCTTAAATCAATAAGAAAACTTACGAAAAAACGGTCCTTTTCAGGACCACAATTTGTTAAACGAAAAAGATGAAAAATTTTATTGAAATATTTATGCATATATATGGGCCTGTTCGTAAATGCAAAAATTGGCAACACCGCAACTCACAAGTGGTCGAAAATGCAACAATGCAGTATATTGTGCGCAAATAGTAGCAAAACACAAATCATAAAAATGGCTGATGCAACAGATGTGTGCTGATTAGCAGTGGCAGTGCAGAATAATCATATTATGCAGCGCAGTGATGAATTTACGAATAGCCTCTATGTGTAGATATTTTTGTGTTTTCGTAAATGTATGTAGTACATACATATACAGTTCTTTATCTACTCCATATCGTTTATACTCGTGTGTTTTAAAGTATAGTCGGCATGCATGTATACACGTTTATGTAGGTATATGCACACATAACCAGTTTATAAGGAGCAATTTTGTCGCAATTCGGTAATATGTATAAAAATATAATACACCTAATGGGATGCCACGTTCTTTATTAAGAATATTAAATGAATAAGAAGACTATTATAAAAAAACGGTCCTTTTTGGGACCACAATTTGTTTAACGAAAAAGATCAAACATTTTATTGGAATATTTATGCGTAAACATATATGATATTTTTGTGTTTTCGTTAATGCACGTAGTACATACATACAAACATACATACGCATTTCTTTATCTACTCCACATCATTTATACACGAGCGGTTTTTAGTACAGTCTGTAGGCATGTATACACATGTATGAATGAATATGTATACATAACCAGTTTATATGCCGCAGTTTTGGCGCAAATATACATGCGTCTATTCACATTCGATAATATGTATGAAAAAATAACACATTTAGTGAGAAATTATTTAAATCTCTTTGTAAATGTATTTTGTCGTCCTGAAAAGGACGGTTTGTTTGCGTCGGTATTTATAATTATAATTCGCCTATATTTTTCACTTTATGCTTTCTTTTCGGTCTTCTTTGGCAAAAGTACAGCTTGAATATTAGGCAAAACACCACCTTGAGCAATAGTTACACCGGACAACAATTTATTCAATTCTTCATCGTTGCGGATGGCCAATTGTAAATGACGTGGGATGATTCTTGTCTTTTTGTTATCACGAGCAGCATTACCAGCCAATTCAAGAACTTCAGCTGCTAAATATTCCATAACTGCAGCTAGATAAACTGGAGCACCGGCACCAACACGCTCAGCATAATTGCCTTTGCGCAACAAACGATGAATACGACCAACTGGAAATTGAAGACCAGCACGATTTGAACGGGACTTTGCCTTTCCCTTAACTTTACCACCTTTACCACGGCCTGACATTTTCACTGTTATAGATTGTTCACTTCACTACACTACAAAGCACTGTACTGTATTATACTCAATGTATAAGCACACTATTCACTGATACACAAAATGTGCGCTGCTTATATACTTTTTCGCTCTGCTGAGCACCAACCCTTATATTGTGCTGTTGAGCATCGTGCGTGTACTACTACTTCGTATTGTCTCGCCGAAGAGTTGGTCGGAAAACATACACTTAAGCCTGTATATTAAGTGACAAATAGTGTGAGTGAAAATAAAATCATAAAATCATCAAAGTTGTGAAGAAATTAAAATGCCGCCAAAAACTAGTGGAAAAGCAGCAAAGAAAGCCGGTAAGGCTCAAAAGAATATTACTAAAAATGATAAGAAAAAGAAGCGTAAGAGGAAGGAAAGTTATGCCATCTACATCTATAAAGTGTTGAAACAAGTACATCCTGATACCGGTATTTCATCCAAGGCCATGAGCATTATGAATAGTTTTGTGAATGACATCTTTGAGCGTATTGCTGCGGAAGCGTCGCGTTTAGCTCACTATAACAAGCGTTCAACCATCACCAGTCGCGAAATTCAAACTGCTGTACGTTTACTCTTGCCCGGTGAATTGGCCAAACATGCCGTCAGTGAAGGTACCAAAGCTGTTACCAAATATACCAGTTCCAAATAATTTTTCCAACTGAACTGAACTGGTATATAAATATATTAACAAAACAAGGCCCTTTTCAGGGCCATAAAATATAAATTAACAAAGAGAATGAAAAAATGTCTTCATTAATATATCTCTACATATGTATGCACATTGAAATTAATTTTACAATTTCTTAATATTGAAGAATATGTTCATATGGTTTCATTAGTCTATTAAATATGATATTGGTTTGTTGAACTACTTGGTTTTTATTTTTTTTAATGTTTTCTACACACTGTAAGGAATAAATTCACTTTTGATCTTTTTGTTAAGAGATTTTGTAGCCCTGAAAAGGGCTTATTATTAATTTACCATGAAGGTTCCGTTTATAACTCACTTACAAACACCGTAAATTATTTACTTTTTACCTGCTGCTGTAGGTTTTTTTGCGGCTGGCTTTTTATTCGATGCAGACTTCTTGGATTTAGCAGCAGTTGCTTTTGCTTTAGCTGCTTTTGGCTTAGCAGTTGCAGATTTGGCTTTAGTTGGTTTCACTTTTAATGCACCACCCTTTTTTGCATCTTTCGCCTTAGCCTTTTCAGTTTTCTTCTTTTCAGCTGTTTTCTTACTGGCAACAGCTTTTTTTACCTTTTTCTCACCACTTGCCGCCTTTTTGACTTTACTCAATGATTTTTTCTTTGATGCACCACTATCTGCTGCCTTCTTTTTAGCCTTAACCTTCTCTGCTGATTTTACGGCTTTTGATTTCAATTTTCCCTCGCTTGATTTACTAGCTGCAACTGATAGTTTGAATGAACCGGACGCACCTTTTCCTTTGGTTTGAATTAATTTGCCACTTGTAACAGCCGATTTCAAATAGCGTTTAATGAATGGTGCCAATTTTTGGGCATCACATTTGTATGTCGCACTAATATATTTCTTAATCGCCAAAAGTGATGAGCCGCCACGTTCCTTTAAATTCTTAATTGATGCGTCGACCATTTGTTGTGTTGGTGGATGGGTAGGGGCAACCGACGGCTTTTTGGGTTTAGCTGCCTTAACCTTTTTGGCAACAACTTTTTTTTCAGCAATAGTAGCAGCAGTAGCTACTGGGGAGCTTACATTCACAACAGCAACTGAATCAGACATCTTTATTTATATATTGTAGATTAAAACCTCAATTAAAATTCCACGTATGTATTATACACTTTAAACACTTCACTCACTTTATGCACTGTACGCACTACACCAATAGAGCACTGGTAAATAAAGATAATTTCTGGAATTCAATATGTTGTTTAACTCTGTTTAAAATTTGAGAAGCAGAGCGAAAAGATGATAATCAAATTTTCACGTTCCAGTGCTATTTAGTGCTGCTATATGACAAACTTTAAGATTTATTTAATTCACTAAAATTCACTGAATTTACTAATTCAACAAATGAATGTGCAAAACGATAGTATGCATGTGTCACTTTCATATCAATATACTTAAATTGGAATAAAATCAATATTTTTCTTGTAACGAGTGTTTTAGTCGAAACTTTGTACTCAAAATATTAAATTTTCGCTAGTTTTAGTCGATTTTCTTAAAACTCCTTAATATAAATCAATTATTACTATTGAAAATATAAAATATATCAAATTATCAATCATCTAAACATTTTATTTTAAATATTACTTAAAATAATATGTTTGAAAAAATAAAATTAAATATCTCCATGGTATCACCAGAGCAATTCTCAGTGGCGTTAGTTGGATGCATGAAATAATCCAATATTTTGATGAATATTGAAAACTTTAATTTTGGTTGAAATGAGTGATGGTAATGAAATAAATAAATTTCACTAATGTGAATTATTTTAATATAATATTTAATTTTTTTATATTAATGCAAATATTCACTAATCAATCGCATTTTTAAATATGTATATATATATATATATATATATAATATATATGTGTGCATACAAAATTTTTTATTTAATTAATTAAATATTATTTTACTTAATAAAAAAATTTAACTTTTTCTTTAAAAAGTTTGCAATATATGTCAAAGCAAGGTACAAAATTCCCATATGTACATACATACGTGCTTACATACACGTATACAACTTGTATGCTTGGCGAAGGCAAAAGGCAAAGGTAGTAAGAGTATGATTGTATTCCAAAGTTAAAGAAATAAATATAAATATGAAAATATAATTTTAACTACATATATATTTTTAAAAAGTTGTATTTATGTAGCGAAAAAAATTATTTAACAATTAAATATATCAGGCTAGAGGCCTGGGTGTTAAAATACAGCCATAATCTATTTAACACGTTCGCGGACACTTAAAAATTCAGGAAGCTGCAAAAATAGATAGGCAATTATTTTTGAAACTAGTTGTAATATCCTAAATCTGATTACACATGTATTATAACTGTAGTCAGAATATCGTATTTTAACTGTTATATGAAAGTACTTAATGAATCAAGTGGTCATTACTTTAAAATGTATATTAATTACAAAAACTTAAAGTTACATGAAATTAAATGAATAAAACTTGGCTTTAAAATTTGAATGCTATAGCATTCACGTCCGCGAACGTGTTAATTGTATAATGAGAATGTACATATGTACTCATGCACATCAAATATAGAATCACAACAGAATTGTGAGTTTGTTTAAAATTTTAATTGTACAAAATTTTGAATCTTTGTTAAAAGAATATTGTGGTCCTGAAAAGGACCGTTTTTTAAATATGTACGCAAGAAATTATTTAACCGCCGAAACCGTATAAAGTACGGCCTTGTCTCTTTAAAGCGTACACAACATCCATAGCTGTAACTGTTTTCCTTTTGGCATGTTCAGTATAGGTAACTGCATCACGGATAACATTCTCCAAAAATACTTTTAAAACACCACGAGTTTCTTCATATATCAAACCAGATATACGTTTTACACCACCACGACGAGCTAAACGTCGAATAGCTGGTTTAGTGATACCTTGGATGTTATCACGTAAAACTTTGCGATGACGTTTGGCACCACCTTTTCCCAAACCTTTACCACCTTTGCCGCGACCAGTCATTTTTTGATATTTACTATTTGCACAAGTAAGAATTTAACACTTTAACACTGTAACACTTCACCACCAATGAAATAACAGAAGCGAGAGCACATCTATTTATACCAAAATCTCACAACTGCAATACCCAAGCCAAAAGGTACACCATACATCTATCTCGCTTCAACACATGCCTACATAATACATGGACTTGTGAAACGTTGTTGTTGAAATTGCTACTTAAGATGTGAACGTCATACAATTTGTTATAGGTACAGTGTTTAGTGTTCTATAGTGTTCAAGTGTGGGAAAATAATAAAGTGAGTAGTGAAAAATGGCTCGTACAAAGCAAACAGCCCGAAAATCGACTGGTGGAAAGGCACCACGTAAACAATTGGCGACAAAAGCTGCACGCAAAAGTGCACCAGCAACTGGTGGAGTTAAAAAGCCACATCGTTATCGTCCAGGTACAGTGGCGTTGCGTGAAATTCGTCGCTATCAAAAGAGTACCGAATTATTGATACGGAAATTGCCATTCCAGCGCTTGGTTCGTGAAATAGCGCAAGATTTCAAAACTGATCTACGTTTCCAAAGTTCTGCTGTTATGGCTCTACAAGAAGCAAGTGAAGCATACTTGGTTGGTCTTTTTGAAGATACCAATTTGTGTGCCATCCATGCTAAGCGTGTTACAATTATGCCAAAAGATATTCAATTGGCTAGACGTATTCGTGGTGAACGTGCTTAAATCAATAAGAAAACTTACGAAAAAACGGTCCTTTTCAGGACCACAATTTGTTAAACGAAAAAGATGAAAAATTTTATTGAAATATTTATGCATATATATGGGCCTGTTCGTAAATGCAAAAATTGGCAACACCGCAACTCACAAGTGGTCGAAAATGCAACAATGCAGTATATTGTGCGCAAATAGTAGCAAAACACAAATCATAAAAATGGCTGATGCAACAGATGTGTGCTGATTAGCAGTGGCAGTGCAGAATAATCATATTATGCAGCGCAGTGATGAATTTACGAATAGCCTCTATGTGTAGATATTTTTGTGTTTTCGTAAATGTATGTAGTACATACATATACAGTTCTTTATCTACTCCATATCGTTTATACTCGTGTGTTTTAAAGTATAGTCGGCATGCATGTATACACGTTTATGTAGGTATATGCACACATAACCAGTTTATAAGGAGCAATTTTGTCGCAATTCGGTAATATGTATAAAAATATAATACACCTAATGGGATGCCACGTTCTTTATTAAGAATATTAAATGAATAAGAAAACTATTATAAAAAAACGGTCCTTTTTGGGACCACAATTTGTTTAACGAAAAAGATCAAACATTTTATTGGAATATTTATGCGTAAACATATATGATATTTTTGTGTTTTCGTTAATGCACGTAGTACATACATACAAACATACATACGCATTTCTTTATCTACTCCACATCATTTATACACGAGCGGTTTTTAGTACAGTCTGTAGGCATGTATACACATGTATGAATGAATATGTATACATAACCAGTTTATATGCCGCAGTTTTGGCGCAAATATACATGCGTCTATTCACATTCGATAATATGTATGAAAAAATAACACATTTAGTGAGAAATTATTTAAATCTCTTTGTAAATGTATTTTGTCGTCCTGAAAAGGACGGTTTGTTTGCGTCGGTATTTATAATTATAATTCGCCTATATTTTTCACTTTATGCTTTCTTTTCGGTCTTCTTTGGCAAAAGTACAGCTTGAATATTAGGCAAAACACCACCTTGAGCAATAGTTACACCGGACAACAATTTATTCAATTCTTCATCGTTGCGGATGGCCAATTGTAAATGACGTGGGATGATTCTTGTCTTTTTGTTATCACGAGCAGCATTACCAGCCAATTCAAGAACTTCAGCTGCTAAATATTCCATAACTGCAGCTAGATAAACTGGAGCACCGGCACCAACACGCTCAGCATAATTGCCTTTGCGCAACAAACGATGAATACGACCAACTGGAAATTGAAGACCAGCACGATTTGAACGGGACTTTGCCTTTCCCTTAACTTTACCACGGCCTGACATTTTCACTGTTATAGATTGTTCACTTCACTACACTACAAAGCACTGTACTGTATTATACTCAATGTATAAGCACACTATTCACTGATACACAAAATGTGCGCTGCTTATATACTTTTTCGCTCTGCTGAGCACCAACCCTTATATTGTGCTGTTGAGCATCGTGCGTGTACTACTACTTCGTATTGTCTCGCCGAAGAGTTGGTCGGAAAACATACACTTAAGCCTGTATATTAAGTGACAAATAGTGTGAGTGAAAATAAAATCATAAAATCATCAAAGTTGTGAAGAAATTAAAATGCCGCCAAAAACTAGTGGAAAAGCAGCAAAGAAAGCCGGTAAGGCTCAAAAGAATATTACTAAAAATGATAAGAAAAAGAAGCGTAAGAGGAAGGAAAGTTATGCCATCTACATCTATAAAGTGTTGAAACAAGTACATCCTGATACCGGTATTTCATCCAAGGCCATGAGCATTATGAATAGTTTTGTGAATGACATCTTTGAGCGTATTGCTGCGGAAGCGTCGCGTTTAGCTCACTATAACAAGCGTTCAACCATCACCAGTCGCGAAATTCAAACTGCTGTACGTTTACTCTTGCCCGGTGAATTGGCCAAACATGCCGTCAGTGAAGGTACCAAAGCTGTTACCAAATATACCAGTTCCAAATAATTTTTCCAACTGAACTGAACTGGTATATAAATATATTAACAAAACAAGGCCCTTTTCAGGGCCATAAAATATAAATTAACAAAGAGAATGAAAAAATGTCTTCATTAATATATCTCTACATATGTATGCACATTGAAATTAATTTTACAATTTCTTAATATTGAAGAATATGTTCATATGGTTTCATTAGTCTATTAAATATGATATTGGTTTGTTGAACTACTTGGTTTTTATTTTTTTTAATGTTTTCTACACACTGTAAGGAATAAATTCACTTTTGATCTTTTTGTTAAGAGATTTTGTAGCCCTGAAAAGGGCTTATTATTAATTTACCATGAAGGTTCCGTTTATAACTCACTTACAAACACCGTAAATTATTTACTTTTTACCTGCTGCTGTAGGTTTTTTTGCGGCTGGCTTTTTATTCGATGCAGACTTCTTGGATTTAGCAGCAGTTGCTTTTGCTTTAGCTGCTTTTGGCTTAGCAGTTGCAGATTTGGCTTTAGTTGGTTTCACTTTTAATGCACCACCCTTTTTTGCATCTTTCGCCTTAGCCTTTTCAGTTTTCTTCTTTTCAGCTGTTTTCTTACTGGCAACAGCTTTTTTTACCTTTTTCTCACCACTTGCCGCCTTTTTGACTTTACTCAATGATTTTTTCTTTGATGCACCACTATCTGCTGCCTTCTTTTTAGCCTTAACCTTCTCTGCTGATTTTACGGCTTTTGATTTCAATTTTCCCTCGCTTGATTTACTAGCTGCAACTGATAGTTTGAATGAACCGGACGCACCTTTTCCTTTGGTTTGAATTAATTTGCCACTTGTAACAGCCGATTTCAAATAGCGTTTAATGAATGGTGCCAATTTTTGGGCATCACATTTGTATGTCGCACTAATATATTTCTTAATCGCCAAAAGTGATGAGCCGCCACGTTCCTTTAAATTCTTAATTGATGCGTCGACCATTTGTTGTGTTGGTGGATGGGTAGGGGCAACCGACGGCTTTTTGGGTTTAGCTGCCTTAACCTTTTTGGCAACCACTTTTTTTTCAGCAATAGTAGCAGCAGTAGCTACTGGGGAGCTTACATTCACAACAGCAACTGAATCAGACATCTTTATTTATATATTGTAGATTAAAACCTCAATTAAAATTCCACGTATGTATTATACACTTTAAACACTTCACTCACTTTATGCACTGTACGCACTACACCAATAGAGCACTGGTAAATAAAGATAATTTCTGGAATTCAATATGTTGTTTAACTCTGTTTAAAATTTGAGAAGCAGAGCGAAAAGATGATAATCAAATTTTCACGTTCCAGTGCTATTTAGTGCTGCTATATGACAAACTTTAAGATTTATTTAATTCACTAAAATTCACTGAATTTACTAATTCAACAAATGAATGTGCAAAACGATAGTATGCATGTGTCACTTTCATATCAATATACTTAAATTGGAATAAAATCAATATTTTTCTTGTAACGAGTGTTTTAGTCGAAACTTTGTACTCAAAATATTAAATTTTCGCTAGTTTTAGTCGATTTTCTTAAAACTCCTTAATATAAATCAATTATTACTATTGAAAATATAAAATATATCAAATTATCAATCATCTAAACATTTTATTTTAAATATTACTTAAAATAATATGTTTGAAAAAATAAAATTAAATATCTCCATGGTATCACCAGAGCAATTCTCAGTGGCGTTAGTTGGATGCATGAAATAATCCAATATTTTGATGAATATTGAAAACTTTAATTTTGGTTGAAATGAGTGATGGTAATGAAATAAATAAATTTCACTAATGTGAATTATTTTAATATAATATTTAATTTTTTTATATTAATGCAAATATTCACTAATCAATCGCATTTTTAAATATGTATATATATATATATATATATATAATATATATGTGTGCATACAAAATTTTTTATTTAATTAATTAAATATTATTTTACTTAATAAAAAAATTTAACTTTTTCTTTAAAAAGTTTGCAATATATGTCAAAGCAAGGTACAAAATTCCCATATGTACATACATACGTGCTTACATACACGTATACAACTTGTATGCTTGGCGAAGGCAAAAGGCAAAGGTAGTAAGAGTATGATTGTATTCCAAAGTTAAAGAAATAAATATAAATATGAAAATATAATTTTAACTACATATATATTTTTAAAAAGTTGTATTTATGTAGCGAAAAAAATTATTTAACAATTAAATATATCAGGCTAGAGGCCTGGGTGTTAAAATACAGCCATAATCTATTTAACACGTTCGCGGACACTTAAAAATTCAGGAAGCTGCAAAAATAGATAGGCAATTATTTTTGAAACTAGTTGTAATATCCTAAATCTGATTACACATGTATTATAACTGTAGTCAGAATATCGTATTTTAACTGTTATATGAAAGTACTTAATGAATCAAGTGGTCATTACTTTAAAATGTATATTAATTACAAAAACTTAAAGTTACATGAAATTAAATGAATAAAACTTGGCTTTAAAATTTGAATGCTATAGCATTCACGTCCGCGAACGTGTTAATTGTATAATGAGAATGTACATATGTACTCATGCACATCAAATATAGAATCACAACAGAATTGTGAGTTTGTTTAAAATTTTAATTGTACAAAATTTTGAATCTTTGTTAAAAGAATATTGTGGTCCTGAAAAGGACCGTTTTTTAAATATGTACGCAAGAAATTATTTAACCGCCGAAACCGTATAAAGTACGGCCTTGTCTCTTTAAAGCGTACACAACATCCATAGCTGTAACTGTTTTCCTTTTGGCATGTTCAGTATAGGTAACTGCATCACGGATAACATTCTCCAAAAATACTTTTAAAACACCACGAGTTTCTTCATATATCAAACCAGATATACGTTTTACACCACCACGACGAGCTAAACGTCGAATAGCTGGTTTAGTGATACCTTGGATGTTATCACGTAAAACTTTGCGATGACGTTTGGCACCACCTTTTCCCAAACCTTTACCACCTTTGCCGCGACCAGTCATTTTTTGATATTTACTATTTGCACAAGTAAGAATTTAACACTTTAACACTGTAACACTTCACCACCAATGAAATAACAGAAGCGAGAGCACATCTATTTATACCAAAATCTCACAACTGCAATACCCAAGCCAAAAGGTACACCATACATCTATCTCGCTTCAACACATGCCCACATAATACATGGACTTGTGAAACGTTGTTGTTGAAATTGCTACTTAAGATGTGAACGTCATACAATTTGTTATAGGTACAGTGTTTAGTGTTCTATAGTGTTCAAGTGTGGGAAAATAATAAAGTGAGTAGTGAAAAATGGCTCGTACAAAGCAAACAGCCCGAAAATCGACTGGTGGAAAGGCACCACGTAAACAATTGGCGACAAAAGCTGCACGCAAAAGTGCACCAGCAACTGGTGGAGTTAAAAAGCCACATCGTTATCGTCCAGGTACAGTGGCGTTGCGTGAAATTCGTCGCTATCAAAAGAGTACCGAATTATTGATACGGAAATTGCCATTCCAGCGCTTGGTTCGTGAAATAGCGCAAGATTTCAAAACTGATCTACGTTTCCAAAGTTCTGCTGTTATGGCTCTACAAGAAGCAAGTGAAGCATACTTGGTTGGTCTTTTTGAAGATACCAATTTGTGTGCCATCCATGCTAAGCGTGTTACAATTATGCCAAAAGATATTCAATTGGCTAGACGTATTCGTGGTGAACGTGCTTAAATCAATAAGAAAACTTACGAAAAAACGGTCCTTTTCAGGACCACAATTTGTTAAACGAAAAAGATGAAAAATTTTATTGAAATATTTATGCATATATATGGGCCTGTTCGTAAATGCAAAAATTGGCAACACCGCAACTCACAAGTGGTCGAAAATGCAACAATGCAGTATATTGTGCGCAAATAGTAGCAAAACACAAATCATAAAAATGGCTGATGCAACAGATGTGTGCTGATTAGCAGTGGCAGTGCAGAATAATCATATTATGCAGCGCAGTGATGAATTTACGAATAGCCTCTATGTGTAGATATTTTTGTGTTTTCGTAAATGTATGTAGTACATACATATACAGTTCTTTATCTACTCCATATCGTTTATACTCGTGTGTTTTAAAGTATAGTCGGCATGCATGTATACACGTTTATGTAGGTATATGCACACATAACCAGTTTATAAGGAGCAATTTTGTCGCAATTCGGTAATATGTATAAAAATATAATACACCTAATGGGATGCCACGTTCTTTATTAAGAATATTAAATGAATAAGAAAACTATTATAAAAAAACGGTCCTTTTTGGGACCACAATTTGTTTAACGAAAAAGATCAAACATTTTATTGGAATATTTATGCGTAAACATATATGATATTTTTGTGTTTTCGTTAATGCACGTAGTACATACATACAAACATACATACGCATTTCTTTATCTACTCCACATCATTTATACACGAGCGGTTTTTAGTACAGTCTGTAGGCATGTATACACATGTATGAATGAATATGTATACATAACCAGTTTATATGCCGCAGTTTTGGCGCAAATATACATGCGTCTATTCACATTCGATAATATGTATGAAAAAATAACACATTTAGTGAGAAATTATTTAAATCTCTTTGTAAATGTATTTTGTCGTCCTGAAAAGGACGGTTTGTTTGCGTCGGTATTTATAATTATAATTCGCCTATATTTTTCACTTTATGCTTTCTTTTCGGTCTTCTTTGGCAAAAGTACAGCTTGAATATTAGGCAAAACACCACCTTGAGCAATAGTTACACCGGACAACAATTTATTCAATTCTTCATCGTTGCGGATGGCCAATTGTAAATGACGTGGGATGATTCTTGTCTTTTTGTTATCACGAGCAGCATTACCAGCCAATTCAAGAACTTCAGCTGCTAAATATTCCATAACTGCAGCTAGATAAACTGGAGCACCGGCACCAACACGCTCAGCATAATTGCCTTTGCGCAACAAACGATGAATACGACCAACTGGAAATTGAAGACCAGCACGATTTGAACGGGACTTTGCCTTTCCCTTAACTTTACCACCTTTACCACGGCCTGACATTTTCACTGTTATAGATTGTTCACTTCACTACACTACAAAGCACTGTACTGTATTATACTCAATGTATAAGCACACTATTCACTGATACACAAAATGTGCGCTGCTTATATACTTTTTCGCTCTGCTGAGCACCAACCCTTATATTGTGCTGTTGAGCATCGTGCGTGTACTACTACTTCGTATTGTCTCGCCGAAGAGTTGGTCGGAAAACATACACTTAAGCCTGTATATTAAGTGACAAATAGTGTGAGTGAAAATAAAATCATAAAATCATCAAAGTTGTGAAGAAATTAAAATGCCGCCAAAAACTAGTGGAAAAGCAGCAAAGAAAGCCGGTAAGGCTCAAAAGAATATTACTAAAAATGATAAGAAAAAGAAGCGTAAGAGGAAGGAAAGTTATGCCATCTACATCTATAAAGTGTTGAAACAAGTACATCCTGATACCGGTATTTCATCCAAGGCCATGAGCATTATGAATAGTTTTGTGAATGACATCTTTGAGCGTATTGCTGCGGAAGCGTCGCGTTTAGCTCACTATAACAAGCGTTCAACCATCACCAGTCGCGAAATTCAAACTGCTGTACGTTTACTCTTGCCCGGTGAATTGGCCAAACATGCCGTCAGTGAAGGTACCAAAGCTGTTACCAAATATACCAGTTCCAAATAATTTTTCCAACTGAACTGAACTGGTATATAAATATATTAACAAAACAAGGCCCTTTTCAGGGCCATAAAATATAAATTAACAAAGAGAATGAAAAAATGTCTTCATTAATATATCTCTACATATGTATGCACATTGAAATTAATTTTACAATTTCTTAATATTGAAGAATATGTTCATATGGTTTCATTAGTCTATTAAATATGATATTGGTTTGTTGAACTACTTGGTTTTTATTTTTTTTAATGTTTTCTACACACTGTAAGGAATAAATTCACTTTTGATCTTTTTGTTAAGAGATTTTGTAGCCCTGAAAAGGGCTTATTATTAATTTACCATGAAGGTTCCGTTTATAACTCACTTACAAACACCGTAAATTATTTACTTTTTACCTGCTGCTGTAGGTTTTTTTGCGGCTGGCTTTTTATTCGATGCAGACTTCTTGGATTTAGCAGCAGTTGCTTTTGCTTTAGCTGCTTTTGGCTTAGCAGTTGCAGATTTGGCTTTAGTTGGTTTCACTTTTAATGCACCACCCTTTTTTGCATCTTTCGCCTTAGCCTTTTCAGTTTTCTTCTTTTCAGCTGTTTTCTTACTGGCAACAGCTTTTTTTACCTTTTTCTCACCACTTGCCGCCTTTTTGACTTTACTCAATGATTTTTTCTTTGATGCACCACTATCTGCTGCCTTCTTTTTAGCCTTAACCTTCTCTGCTGATTTTACGGCTTTTGATTTCAATTTTCCCTCGCTTGATTTACTAGCTGCAACTGATAGTTTGAATGAACCGGACGCACCTTTTCCTTTGGTTTGAATTAATTTGCCACTTGTAACAGCCGATTTCAAATAGCGTTTAATGAATGGTGCCAATTTTTGGGCATCACATTTGTATGTCGCACTAATATATTTCTTAATCGCCAAAAGTGATGAGCCGCCACGTTCCTTTAAATTCTTAATTGATGCGTCGACCATTTGTTGTGTTGGTGGATGGGTAGGGGCAACCGACGGCTTTTTGGGTTTAGCTGCCTTAACCTTTTTGGCAACCACTTTTTTTTCAGCAATAGTAGCAGCAGTAGCTACTGGGGAGCTTACATTCACAACAGCAACTGAATCAGACATCTTTATTTATATATTGTAGATTAAAACCTCAATTAAAATTCCACGTATGTATTATACACTTTAAACACTTCACTCACTTTATGCACTGTACGCACTACACCAATAGAGCACTGGTAAATAAAGATAATTTCTGGAATTCAATATGTTGTTTAACTCTGTTTAAAATTTGAGAAGCAGAGCGAAAAGATGATAATCAAATTTTCACGTTCCAGTGCTATTTAGTGCTGCTATATGACAAACTTTAAGATTTATTTAATTCACTAAAATTCACTGAATTTACTAATTCAACAAATGAATGTGCAAAACGATAGTATGCATGTGTCACTTTCATATCAATATACTTAAATTGGAATAAAATCAATATTTTTCTTGTAACGAGTGTTTTAGTCGAAACTTTGTACTCAAAATATTAAATTTTCGCTAGTTTTAGTCGATTTTCTTAAAACTCCTTAATATAAATCAATTATTACTATTGAAAATATAAAATATATCAAATTATCAATCATCTAAACATTTTATTTTAAATATTACTTAAAATAATATGTTTGAAAAAATAAAATTAAATATCTCCATGGTATCACCAGAGCAATTCTCAGTGGCGTTAGTTGGATGCATGAAATAATCCAATATTTTGATGAATATTGAAAACTTTAATTTTGGTTGAAATGAGTGATGGTAATGAAATAAATAAATTTCACTAATGTGAATTATTTTAATATAATATTTAATTTTTTTATATTAATGCAAATATTCACTAATCAATCGCATTTTTAAATATGTATATATATATATATATATATAATATATATGTGTGCATACAAAATTTTTTATTTAATTAATTAAATATTATTTTACTTAATAAAAAAATTTAACTTTTTCTTTAAAAAGTTTGCAATATATGTCAAAGCAAGGTACAAAATTCCCATATGTACATACATACGTGCTTACATACACGTATACAACTTGTATGCTTGGCGAAGGCAAAAGGCAAAGGTAGTAAGAGTATGATTGTATTCCAAAGTTAAAGAAATAAATATAAATATGAAAATATAATTTTAACTACATATATATTTTTAAAAAGTTGTATTTATGTAGCGAAAAAAATTATTTAACAATTAAATATATCAGGCTAGAGGCCTGGGTGTTAAAATACAGCCATAATCTATTTAACACGTTCGCGGACACTTAAAAATTCAGGAAGCTGCAAAAATAGATAGGCAATTATTTTTGAAACTAGTTGTAATATCCTAAATCTGATTACACATGTATTATAACTGTAGTCAGAATATCGTATTTTAACTGTTATATGAAAGTACTTAATGAATCAAGTGGTCATTACTTTAAAATGTATATTAATTACAAAAACTTAAAGTTACATGAAATTAAATGAATAAAACTTGGCTTTAAAATTTGAATGCTATAGCATTCACGTCCGCGAACGTGTTAATTGTATAATGAGAATGTACATATGTACTCATGCACATCAAATATAGAATCACAACAGAATTGTGAGTTTGTTTAAAATTTTAATTGTACAAAATTTTGAATCTTTGTTAAAAGAATATTGTGGTCCTGAAAAGGACCGTTTTTTAAATATGTACGCAAGAAATTATTTAACCGCCGAAACCGTATAAAGTACGGCCTTGTCTCTTTAAAGCGTACACAACATCCATAGCTGTAACTGTTTTCCTTTTGGCATGTTCAGTATAGGTAACTGCATCACGGATAACATTCTCCAAAAATACTTTTAAAACACCACGAGTTTCTTCATATATCAAACCAGATATACGTTTTACACCACCACGACGAGCTAAACGTCGAATAGCTGGTTTAGTGATACCTTGGATGTTATCACGTAAAACTTTGCGATGACGTTTGGCACCACCTTTTCCCAAACCTTTACCACCTTTGCCGCGACCAGTCATTTTTTGATATTTACTATTTGCACAAGTTACAATTTAACACTTTAACACTGTAACACTTCACCACCAATGAAATAATAGAAGCGAGAGCACATCTATTTATACCAAAATCTCACAACTGCAATACCCAAGCCAAAAGGTACACCATACATCTATCTCGCTTCAACACATGCCCACATAATACATGGACTTGTGAAACGTTGTTGTTGAAATTGCTACTTAAGATGTGAACGTCATACAATTTGTTATAGGTACAGTGTTTAGTGTTCTATAGTGTTCAAGTGTGGGAAAATAATAAAGTGAGTAGTGAAAAATGGCTCGTACAAAGCAAACAGCCCGAAAATCGACTGGTGGAAAGGCACCACGTAAACAATTGGCGACAAAAGCTGCACGCAAAAGTGCACCAGCAACTGGTGGAGTTAAAAAGCCACATCGTTATCGTCCAGGTACAGTGGCGTTGCGTGAAATTCGTCGCTATCAAAAGAGTACCGAATTATTGATACGGAAATTGCCATTCCAGCGCTTGGTTCGTGAAATAGCGCAAGATTTCAAAACTGATCTACGTTTCCAAAGTTCTGCTGTTATGGCTCTACAAGAAGCAAGTGAAGCATACTTGGTTGGTCTTTTTGAAGATACCAATTTGTGTGCCATCCATGCTAAGCGTGTTACAATTATGCCAAAAGATATTCAATTGGCTAGACGTATTCGTGGTGAACGTGCTTAAATCAATAAGAAAACTTACGAAAAAACGGTCCTTTTCAGGACCACAATTTGTTAAACGAAAAAGATGAAAAATTTTATTGAAATATTTATGCATATATATGGGCCTGTTCGTAAATGCAAAAATTGGCAACACCGCAACTCACAAGTGGTCGAAAATGCAACAATGCAGTATATTGTGCGCAAATAGTAGCAAAACACAAATCATAAAAATGGCTGATGCAACAGATGTGTGCTGATTAGCAGTGGCAGTGCAGAATAATCATATTATGCAGCGCAGTGATGAATTTACGAATAGCCTCTATGTGTAGATATTTTTGTGTTTTCGTAAATGTATGTAGTACATACATATACAGTTCTTTATCTACTCCATATCGTTTATACTCGTGTGTTTTAAAGTATAGTCGGCATGCATGTATACACGTTTATGTAGGTATATGCACACATAACCAGTTTATAAGGAGCAATTTTGTCGCAATTCGGTAATATGTATAAAAATATAATACACCTAATGGGATGCCACGTTCTTTATTAAGAATATTAAATGAATAAGAAAACTATTATAAAAAAACGGTCCTTTTTGGGACCACAATTTGTTTAACGAAAAAGATCAAACATTTTATTGGAATATTTATGCGTAAACATATATGATATTTTTGTGTTTTCGTTAATGCACGTAGTACATACATACAAACATACATACGCATTTCTTTATCTACTCCACATCATTTATACACGAGCGGTTTTTAGTACAGTCTGTAGGCATGTATACACATGTATGAATGAATATGTATACATAACCAGTTTATATGCCGCAGTTTTGGCGCAAATATACATGCGTCTATTCACATTCGATAATATGTATGAAAAAATAACACATTTAGTGAGAAATTATTTAAATCTCTTTGTAAATGTATTTTGTCGTCCTGAAAAGGACGGTTTGTTTGCGTCGGTATTTATAATTATAATTCGCCTATATTTTTCACTTTATGCTTTCTTTTCGGTCTTCTTTGGCAAAAGTACAGCTTGAATATTAGGCAAAACACCACCTTGAGCAATAGTTACACCGGACAACAATTTATTCAATTCTTCATCGTTGCGGATGGCCAATTGTAAATGACGTGGGATGATTCTTGTCTTTTTGTTATCACGAGCAGCATTACCAGCCAATTCAAGAACTTCAGCTGCTAAATATTCCATAACTGCAGCTAGATAAACTGGAGCACCGGCACCAACACGCTCAGCATAATTGCCTTTGCGCAACAAACGATGAATACGACCAACTGGAAATTGAAGACCAGCACGATTTGAACGGGACTTTGCCTTTCCCTTAACTTTACCACCTTTACCACGGCCTGACATTTTCACTGTTATAGATTGTTCACTTCACTACACTACAAAGCACTGTACTGTATTATACTCAATGTATAAGCACACTATTCACTGATACACAAAATGTGCGCTGCTTATATACTTTTTCGCTCTGCTGAGCACCAACCCTTATATTGTGCTGTTGAGCATCGTGCGTGTACTACTACTTCGTATTGTCTCGCCGAAGAGTTGGTCGGAAAACATACACTTAAGCCTGTATATTAAGTGACAAATAGTGTGAGTGAAAATAAAATCATAAAATCATCAAAGTTGTGAAGAAATTAAAATGCCGCCAAAAACTAGTGGAAAAGCAGCAAAGAAAGCCGGTAAGGCTCAAAAGAATATTACTAAAAATGATAAGAAAAAGAAGCGTAAGAGGAAGGAAAGTTATGCCATCTACATCTATAAAGTGTTGAAACAAGTACATCCTGATACCGGTATTTCATCCAAGGCCATGAGCATTATGAATAGTTTTGTGAATGACATCTTTGAGCGTATTGCTGCGGAAGCGTCGCGTTTAGCTCACTATAACAAGCGTTCAACCATCACCAGTCGCGAAATTCAAACTGCTGTACGTTTACTCTTGCCCGGTGAATTGGCCAAACATGCCGTCAGTGAAGGTACCAAAGCTGTTACCAAATATACCAGTTCCAAATAATTTTTCCAACTGAACTGAACTGGTATATAAATATATTAACAAAACAAGGCCCTTTTCAGGGCCATAAAATATAAATTAACAAAGAGAATGAAAAAATGTCTTCATTAATATATCTCTACATATGTATGCACATTGAAATTAATTTTACAATTTCTTAATATTGAAGAATATGTTCATATGGTTTCATTAGTCTATTAAATATGATATTGGTTTGTTGAACTACTTGGTTTTTATTTTTTTTAATGTTTTCTACACACTGTAAGGAATAAATTCACTTTTGATCTTTTTGTTAAGAGATTTTGTAGCCCTGAAAAGGGCTTATTATTAATTTACCATGAAGGTTCCGTTTATAACTCACTTACAAACACCGTAAATTATTTACTTTTTACCTGCTGCTGTAGGTTTTTTTGCGGCTGGCTTTTTATTCGATGCAGACTTCTTGGATTTAGCAGCAGTTGCTTTTGCTTTAGCTGCTTTTGGCTTAGCAGTTGCAGATTTGGCTTTAGTTGGTTTCACTTTTAATGCACCACCCTTTTTTGCATCTTTCGCCTTAGCCTTTTCAGTTTTCTTCTTTTCAGCTGTTTTCTTACTGGCAACAGCTTTTTTTACCTTTTTCTCACCACTTGCCGCCTTTTTGACTTTACTCAATGATTTTTTCTTTGATGCACCACTATCTGCTGCCTTCTTTTTAGCCTTAACCTTCTCTGCTGATTTTACGGCTTTTGATTTCAATTTTCCCTCGCTTGATTTACTAGCTGCAACTGATAGTTTGAATGAACCGGACGCACCTTTTCCTTTGGTTTGAATTAATTTGCCACTTGTAACAGCCGATTTCAAATAGCGTTTAATGAATGGTGCCAATTTTTGGGCATCACATTTGTATGTCGCACTAATATATTTCTTAATCGCCAAAAGTGATGAGCCGCCACGTTCCTTTAAATTCTTAATTGATGCGTCGACCATTTGTTGTGTTGGTGGATGGGTAGGGGCAACCGACGGCTTTTTGGGTTTAGCTGCCTTAACCTTTTTGGCAACCACTTTTTTTTCAGCAATAGTAGCAGCAGTAGCTACTGGGGAGCTTACATTCACAACAGCAACTGAATCAGACATCTTTATTTATATATTGTAGATTAAAACCTCAATTAAAATTCCACGTATGTATTATACACTTTAAACACTTCACTCACTTTATGCACTGTACGCACTACACCAATAGAGCACTGGTAAATAAAGATAATTTCTGGAATTCAATATGTTGTTTAACTCTGTTTAAAATTTGAGAAGCAGAGCGAAAAGATGATAATCAAATTTTCACGTTCCAGTGCTATTTAGTGCTGCTATATGACAAACTTTAAGATTTATTTAATTCACTAAAATTCACTGAATTTACTAATTCAACAAATGAATGTGCAAAACGATAGTATGCATGTGTCACTTTCATATCAATATACTTAAATTGGAATAAAATCAATATTTTTCTTGTAACGAGTGTTTTAGTCGAAACTTTGTACTCAAAATATTAAATTTTCGCTAGTTTTAGTCGATTTTCTTAAAACTCCTTAATATAAATCAATTATTACTATTGAAAATATAAAATATATCAAATTATCAATCATCTAAACATTTTATTTTAAATATTACTTAAAATAATATGTTTGAAAAAATAAAATTAAATATCTCCATGGTATCACCAGAGCAATTCTCAGTGGCGTTAGTTGGATGCATGAAATAATCCAATATTTTGATGAATATTGAAAACTTTAATTTTGGTTGAAATGAGTGATGGTAATGAAATAAATAAATTTCACTAATGTGAATTATTTTAATATAATATTTAATTTTTTTATATTAATGCAAATATTCACTAATCAATCGCATTTTTAAATATGTATATATATATATATATATATATAATATATATGTGTGCATACAAAATTTTTTATTTAATTAATTAAATATTATTTTACTTAATAAAAAAATTTAACTTTTTCTTTAAAAAGTTTGCAATATATGTCAAAGCAAGGTACAAAATTCCCATATGTACATACATACGTGCTTACATACACGTATACAACTTGTATGCTTGGCGAAGGCAAAAGGCAAAGGTAGTAAGAGTATGATTGTATTCCAAAGTTAAAGAAATAAATATAAATATGAAAATATAATTTTAACTACATATATATTTTTAAAAAGTTGTATTTATGTAGCGAAAAAAATTATTTAACAATTAAATATATCAGGCTAGAGGCCTGGGTGTTAAAATACAGCCATAATCTATTTAACACGTTCGCGGACACTTAAAAATTCAGGAAGCTGCAAAAATAGATAGGCAATTATTTTTGAAACTAGTTGTAATATCCTAAATCTGATTACACATGTATTATAACTGTAGTCAGAATATCGTATTTTAACTGTTATATGAAAGTACTTAATGAATCAAGTGGTCATTACTTTAAAATGTATATTAATTACAAAAACTTAAAGTTACATGAAATTAAATGAATAAAACTTGGCTTTAAAATTTGAATGCTATAGCATTCACGTCCGCGAACGTGTTAATTGTATAATGAGAATGTACATATGTACTCATGCACATCAAATATAGAATCACAACAGAATTGTGAGTTTGTTTAAAATTTTAATTGTACAAAATTTTGAATCTTTGTTAAAAGAATATTGTGGTCCTGAAAAGGACCGTTTTTTAAATATGTACGCAAGAAATTATTTAACCGCCGAAACCGTATAAAGTACGGCCTTGTCTCTTTAAAGCGTACACAACATCCATAGCTGTAACTGTTTTCCTTTTGGCATGTTCAGTATAGGTAACTGCATCACGGATAACATTCTCCAAAAATACTTTTAAAACACCACGAGTTTCTTCATATATCAAACCAGATATACGTTTTACACCACCACGACGAGCTAAACGTCGAATAGCTGGTTTAGTGATACCTTGGATGTTATCACGTAAAACTTTGCGATGACGTTTGGCACCACCTTTTCCCAAACCTTTACCACCTTTGCCGCGACCAGTCATTTTTTGATATTTACTATTTGCACAAGTAAGAATTTAACACTTTAACACTGTAACACTTCACCACCAATGAAATAACAGAAGCGAGAGCACATCTATTTATACCAAAATCTCACAACTGCAATACCCAAGCCAAAAGGTACACCATACATCTATCTCGCTTCAACACATGCCCACATAATACATGGACTTGTGAAACGTTGTTGTTGAAATTGCTACTTAAGATGTGAACGTCATACAATTTGTTATAGGTACAGTGTTTAGTGTTCTATAGTGTTCAAGTGTGGGAAAATAATAAAGTGAGTAGTGAAAAATGGCTCGTACAAAGCAAACAGCCCGAAAATCGACTGGTGGAAAGGCACCACGTAAACAATTGGCGACAAAAGCTGCACGCAAAAGTGCACCAGCAACTGGTGGAGTTAAAAAGCCACATCGTTATCGTCCAGGTACAGTGGCGTTGCGTGAAATTCGTCGCTATCAAAAGAGTACCGAATTATTGATACGGAAATTGCCATTCCAGCGCTTGGTTCGTGAAATAGCGCAAGATTTCAAAACTGATCTACGTTTCCAAAGTTCTGCTGTTATGGCTCTACAAGAAGCAAGTGAAGCATACTTGGTTGGTCTTTTTGAAGATACCAATTTGTGTGCCATCCATGCTAAGCGTGTTACAATTATGCCAAAAGATATTCAATTGGCTAGACGTATTCGTGGTGAACGTGCTTAAATCAATAAGAAAACTTACGAAAAAACGGTCCTTTTCAGGACCACAATTTGTTAAACGAAAAAGATGAAAAATTTTATTGAAATATTTATGCATATATATGGGCCTGTTCGTAAATGCAAAAATTGGCAACACCGCAACTCACAAGTGGTCGAAAATGCAACAATGCAGTATATTGTGCGCAAATAGTAGCAAAACACAAATCATAAAAATGGCTGATGCAACAGATGTGTGCTGATTAGCAGTGGCAGTGCAGAATAATCATATTATGCAGCGCAGTGATGAATTTACGAATAGCCTCTATGTGTAGATATTTTTGTGTTTTCGTAAATGTATGTAGTACATACATATACAGTTCTTTATCTACTCCATATCGTTTATACTCGTGTGTTTTAAAGTATAGTCGGCATGCATGTATACACGTTTATGTAGGTATATGCACACATAACCAGTTTATAAGGAGCAATTTTGTCGCAATTCGGTAATATGTATAAAAATATAATACACCTAATGGGATGCCACGTTCTTTATTAAGAATATTAAATGAATAAGAAAACTATTATAAAAAAACGGTCCTTTTTGGGACCACAATTTGTTTAACGAAAAAGATCAAACATTTTATTGGAATATTTATGCGTAAACATATATGATATTTTTGTGTTTTCGTTAATGCACGTAGTACATACATACAAACATACATACGCATTTCTTTATCTACTCCACATCATTTATACACGAGCGGTTTTTAGTACAGTCTGTAGGCATGTATACACATGTATGAATGAATATGTATACATAACCAGTTTATATGCCGCAGTTTTGGCGCAAATATACATGCGTCTATTCACATTCGATAATATGTATGAAAAAATAACACATTTAGTGAGAAATTATTTAAATCTCTTTGTAAATGTATTTTGTCGTCCTGAAAAGGACGGTTTGTTTGCGTCGGTATTTATAATTATAATTCGCCTATATTTTTCACTTTATGCTTTCTTTTCGGTCTTCTTTGGCAAAAGTACAGCTTGAATATTAGGCAAAACACCACCTTGAGCAATAGTTACACCGGACAACAATTTATTCAATTCTTCATCGTTGCGGATGGCCAATTGTAAATGACGTGGGATGATTCTTGTCTTTTTGTTATCACGAGCAGCATTACCAGCCAATTCAAGAACTTCAGCTGCTAAATATTCCATAACTGCAGCTAGATAAACTGGAGCACCGGCACCAACACGCTCAGCATAATTGCCTTTGCGCAACAAACGATGAATACGACCAACTGGAAATTGAAGACCAGCACGATTTGAACGGGACTTTGCCTTTCCCTTAACTTTACCACCTTTACCACGGCCTGACATTTTCACTGTTATAGATTGTTCACTTCACTACACTACAAAGCACTGTACTGTATTATACTCAATGTATAAGCACACTATTCACTGATACACAAAATGTGCGCTGCTTATATACTTTTTCGCTCTGCTGAGCACCAACCCTTATATTGTGCTGTTGAGCATCGTGCGTGTACTACTACTTCGTATTGTCTCGCCGAAGAGTTGGTCGGAAAACATACACTTAAGCCTGTATATTAAGTGACAAATAGTGTGAGTGAAAATAAAATCATAAAATCATCAAAGTTGTGAAGAAATTAAAATGCCGCCAAAAACTAGTGGAAAAGCAGCAAAGAAAGCCGGTAAGGCTCAAAAGAATATTACTAAAAATGATAAGAAAAAGAAGCGTAAGAGGAAGGAAAGTTATGCCATCTACATCTATAAAGTGTTGAAACAAGTACATCCTGATACCGGTATTTCATCCAAGGCCATGAGCATTATGAATAGTTTTGTGAATGACATCTTTGAGCGTATTGCTGCGGAAGCGTCGCGTTTAGCTCACTATAACAAGCGTTCAACCATCACCAGTCGCGAAATTCAAACTGCTGTACGTTTACTCTTGCCCGGTGAATTGGCCAAACATGCCGTCAGTGAAGGTACCAAAGCTGTTACCAAATATACCAGTTCCAAATAATTTTTCCAACTGAACTGAACTGGTATATAAATATATTAACAAAACAAGGCCCTTTTCAGGGCCATAAAATATAAATTAACAAAGAGAATGAAAAAATGTCTTCATTAATATATCTCTACATATGTATGCACATTGAAATTAATTTTACAATTTCTTAATATTGAAGAATATGTTCATATGGTTTCATTAGTCTATTAAATATGATATTGGTTTGTTGAACTACTTGGTTTTTATTTTTTTTAATGTTTTCTACACACTGTAAGGAATAAATTCACTTTTGATCTTTTTGTTAAGAGATTTTGTAGCCCTGAAAAGGGCTTATTATTAATTTACCATGAAGGTTCCGTTTATAACTCACTTACAAACACCGTAAATTATTTACTTTTTACCTGCTGCTGTAGGTTTTTTTGCGGCTGGCTTTTTATTCGATGCAGACTTCTTGGATTTAGCAGCAGTTGCTTTTGCTTTAGCTGCTTTTGGCTTAGCAGTTGCAGATTTGGCTTTAGTTGGTTTCACTTTTAATGCACCACCCTTTTTTGCATCTTTCGCCTTAGCCTTTTCAGTTTTCTTCTTTTCAGCTGTTTTCTTACTGGCAACAGCTTTTTTTACCTTTTTCTCACCACTTGCCGCCTTTTTGACTTTACTCAATGATTTTTTCTTTGATGCACCACTATCTGCTGCCTTCTTTTTAGCCTTAACCTTCTCTGCTGATTTTACGGCTTTTGATTTCAATTTTCCCTCGCTTGATTTACTAGCTGCAACTGATAGTTTGAATGAACCGGACGCACCTTTTCCTTTGGTTTGAATTAATTTGCCACTTGTAACAGCCGATTTCAAATAGCGTTTAATGAATGGTGCCAATTTTTGGGCATCACATTTGTATGTCGCACTAATATATTTCTTAATCGCCAAAAGTGATGAGCCGCCACGTTCCTTTAAATTCTTAATTGATGCGTCGACCATTTGTTGTGTTGGTGGATGGGTAGGGGCAACCGACGGCTTTTTGGGTTTAGCTGCCTTAACCTTTTTGGCAACCACTTTTTTTTCAGCAATAGTAGCAGCAGTAGCTACTGGGGAGCTTACATTCACAACAGCAACTGAATCAGACATCTTTATTTATATATTGTAGATTAAAACCTCAATTAAAATTCCACGTATGTATTATACACTTTAAACACTTCACTCACTTTATGCACTGTACGCACTACACCAATAGAGCACTGGTAAATAAAGATAATTTCTGGAATTCAATATGTTGTTTAACTCTGTTTAAAATTTGAGAAGCAGAGCGAAAAGATGATAATCAAATTTTCACGTTCCAGTGCTATTTAGTGCTGCTATATGACAAACTTTAAGATTTATTTAATTCACTAAAATTCACTGAATTTACTAATTCAACAAATGAATGTGCAAAACGATAGTATGCATGTGTCACTTTCATATCAATATACTTAAATTGGAATAAAATCAATATTTTTCTTGTAACGAGTGTTTTAGTCGAAACTTTGTACTCAAAATATTAAATTTTCGCTAGTTTTAGTCGATTTTCTTAAAACTCCTTAATATAAATCAATTATTACTATTGAAAATATAAAATATATCAAATTATCAATCATCTAAACATTTTATTTTAAATATTACTTAAAATAATATGTTTGAAAAAATAAAATTAAATATCTCCATGGTATCACCAGAGCAATTCTCAGTGGCGTTAGTTGGATGCATGAAATAATCCAATATTTTGATGAATATTGAAAACTTTAATTTTGGTTGAAATGAGTGATGGTAATGAAATAAATAAATTTCACTAATGTGAATTATTTTAATATAATATTTAATTTTTTTATATTAATGCAAATATTCACTAATCAATCGCATTTTTAAATATGTATATATATATATATATATATAATATATATGTGTGCATACAAAATTTTTTATTTAATTAATTAAATATTATTTTACTTAATAAAAAAATTTAACTTTTTCTTTAAAAAGTTTGCAATATATGTCAAAGCAAGGTACAAAATTCCCATATGTACATACATACGTGCTTACATACACGTATACAACTTGTATGCTTGGCGAAGGCAAAAGGCAAAGGTAGTAAGAGTATGATTGTATTCCAAAGTTAAAGAAATAAATATAAATATGAAAATATAATTTTAACTACATATATATTTTTAAAAAGTTGTATTTATGTAGCGAAAAAAATTATTTAACAATTAAATATATCAGGCTAGAGGCCTGGGTGTTAAAATACAGCCATAATCTATTTAACACGTTCGCGGACACTTAAAAATTCAGGAAGCTGCAAAAATAGATAGGCAATTATTTTTGAAACTAGTTGTAATATCCTAAATCTGATTACACATGTATTATAACTGTAGTCAGAATATCGTATTTTAACTGTTATATGAAAGTACTTAATGAATCAAGTGGTCATTACTTTAAAATGTATATTAATTACAAAAACTTAAAGTTACATGAAATTAAATGAATAAAACTTGGCTTTAAAATTTGAATGCTATAGCATTCACGTCCGCGAACGTGTTAATTGTATAATGAGAATGTACATATGTACTCATGCACATCAAATATAGAATCACAACAGAATTGTGAGTTTGTTTAAAATTTTAATTGTACAAAATTTTGAATCTTTGTTAAAAGAATATTGTGGTCCTGAAAAGGACCGTTTTTTAAATATGTACGCAAGAAATTATTTAACCGCCGAAACCGTATAAAGTACGGCCTTGTCTCTTTAAAGCGTACACAACATCCATAGCTGTAACTGTTTTCCTTTTGGCATGTTCAGTATAGGTAACTGCATCACGGATAACATTCTCCAAAAATACTTTTAAAACACCACGAGTTTCTTCATATATCAAACCAGATATACGTTTTACACCACCACGACGAGCTAAACGTCGAATAGCTGGTTTAGTGATACCTTGGATGTTATCACGTAAAACTTTGCGATGACGTTTGGCACCACCTTTTCCCAAACCTTTACCACCTTTGCCGCGACCAGTCATTTTTTGATATTTACTATTTGCACAAGTTACAATTTAACACTTTAACACTGTAACACTTCACCACCAATGAAATAATAGAAGCGAGAGCACATCTATTTATACCAAAATCTCACAACTGCAATACCCAAGCCAAAAGGTACACCATACATCTATCTCGCTTCAACACATGCCCACATAATACATGGACTTGTGAAACGTTGTTGTTGAAATTGCTACTTAAGATGTGAACGTCATACAATTTGTTATAGGTACAGTGTTTAGTGTTCTATAGTGTTCAAGTGTGGGAAAATAATAAAGTGAGTAGTGAAAAATGGCTCGTACAAAGCAAACAGCCCGAAAATCGACTGGTGGAAAGGCACCACGTAAACAATTGGCGACAAAAGCTGCACGCAAAAGTGCACCAGCAACTGGTGGAGTTAAAAAGCCACATCGTTATCGTCCAGGTACAGTGGCGTTGCGTGAAATTCGTCGCTATCAAAAGAGTACCGAATTATTGATACGGAAATTGCCATTCCAGCGCTTGGTTCGTGAAATAGCGCAAGATTTCAAAACTGATCTACGTTTCCAAAGTTCTGCTGTTATGGCTCTACAAGAAGCAAGTGAAGCATACTTGGTTGGTCTTTTTGAAGATACCAATTTGTGTGCCATCCATGCTAAGCGTGTTACAATTATGCCAAAAGATATTCAATTGGCTAGACGTATTCGTGGTGAACGTGCTTAAATCAATAAGAAAACTTACGAAAAAACGGTCCTTTTCAGGACCACAATTTGTTAAACGAAAAAGATGAAAAATTTTATTGAAATATTTATGCATATATATGGGCCTGTTCGTAAATGCAAAAATTGGCAACACCGCAACTCACAAGTGGTCGAAAATGCAACAATGCAGTATATTGTGCGCAAATAGTAGCAAAACACAAATCATAAAAATGGCTGATGCAACAGATGTGTGCTGATTAGCAGTGGCAGTGCAGAATAATCATATTATGCAGCGCAGTGATGAATTTACGAATAGCCTCTATGTGTAGATATTTTTGTGTTTTCGTAAATGTATGTAGTACATACATATACAGTTCTTTATCTACTCCATATCGTTTATACTCGTGTGTTTTAAAGTATAGTCGGCATGCATGTATACACGTTTATGTAGGTATATGCACACATAACCAGTTTATAAGGAGCAATTTTGTCGCAATTCGGTAATATGTATAAAAATATAATACACCTAATGGGATGCCACGTTCTTTATTAAGAATATTAAATGAATAAGAAAACTATTATAAAAAAACGGTCCTTTTTGGGACCACAATTTGTTTAACGAAAAAGATCAAACATTTTATTGGAATATTTATGCGTAAACATATATGATATTTTTGTGTTTTCGTTAATGCACGTAGTACATACATACAAACATACATACGCATTTCTTTATCTACTCCACATCATTTATACACGAGCGGTTTTTAGTACAGTCTGTAGGCATGTATACACATGTATGAATGAATATGTATACATAACCAGTTTATATGCCGCAGTTTTGGCGCAAATATACATGCGTCTATTCACATTCGATAATATGTATGAAAAAATAACACATTTAGTGAGAAATTATTTAAATCTCTTTGTAAATGTATTTTGTCGTCCTGAAAAGGACGGTTTGTTTGCGTCGGTATTTATAATTATAATTCGCCTATATTTTTCACTTTATGCTTTCTTTTCGGTCTTCTTTGGCAAAAGTACAGCTTGAATATTAGGCAAAACACCACCTTGAGCAATAGTTACACCGGACAACAATTTATTCAATTCTTCATCGTTGCGGATGGCCAATTGTAAATGACGTGGGATGATTCTTGTCTTTTTGTTATCACGAGCAGCATTACCAGCCAATTCAAGAACTTCAGCTGCTAAATATTCCATAACTGCAGCTAGATAAACTGGAGCACCGGCACCAACACGCTCAGCATAATTGCCTTTGCGCAACAAACGATGAATACGACCAACTGGAAATTGAAGACCAGCACGATTTGAACGGGACTTTGCCTTTCCCTTAACTTTACCACCTTTACCACGGCCTGACATTTTCACTGTTATAGATTGTTCACTTCACTACACTACAAAGCACTGTACTGTATTATACTCAATGTATAAGCACACTATTCACTGATACACAAAATGTGCGCTGCTTATATACTTTTTCGCTCTGCTGAGCACCAACCCTTATATTGTGCTGTTGAGCATCGTGCGTGTACTACTACTTCGTATTGTCTCGCCGAAGAGTTGGTCGGAAAACATACACTTAAGCCTGTATATTAAGTGACAAATAGTGTGAGTGAAAATAAAATCATAAAATCATCAAAGTTGTGAAGAAATTAAAATGCCGCCAAAAACTAGTGGAAAAGCAGCAAAGAAAGCCGGTAAGGCTCAAAAGAATATTACTAAAAATGATAAGAAAAAGAAGCGTAAGAGGAAGGAAAGTTATGCCATCTACATCTATAAAGTGTTGAAACAAGTACATCCTGATACCGGTATTTCATCCAAGGCCATGAGCATTATGAATAGTTTTGTGAATGACATCTTTGAGCGTATTGCTGCGGAAGCGTCGCGTTTAGCTCACTATAACAAGCGTTCAACCATCACCAGTCGCGAAATTCAAACTGCTGTACGTTTACTCTTGCCCGGTGAATTGGCCAAACATGCCGTCAGTGAAGGTACCAAAGCTGTTACCAAATATACCAGTTCCAAATAATTTTTCCAACTGAACCAATGGTATATAAATATATTAACAAAACAAGGCCCTTTTCAGGGCCATAAAATATAAATTAACAAAGAGAATGAAAAAATGTCTTCATTAATATATCTCTACATATGTATGCACATTGAAATTAATTTTACAATTTCTTAATATTGAAGAATATGTTCATATGGTTTCATTAGTCTATTAAATATGATATTGGTTTGTTGAACTACTTGGTTTTTATTTTTTTTAATGTTTTCTACACACTGTAAGGAATAAATTCACTTTTGATCTTTTTGTTAAGAGATTTTGTAGCCCTGAAAAGGGCTTATTATTAATTTACCATGAAGGTTCCGTTTATAACTCACTTACAAACACCGTAAATTATTTACTTTTTACCTGCTGCTGTAGGTTTTTTTGCGGCTGGCTTTTTATTCGATGCAGACTTCTTGGATTTAGCAGCAGTTGCTTTTGCTTTAGCTGCTTTTGGCTTAGCAGTTGCAGATTTGGCTTTAGTTGGTTTCACTTTTAATGCACCACCCTTTTTTGCATCTTTCGCCTTAGCCTTTTCAGTTTTCTTCTTTTCAGCTGTTTTCTTACTGGCAACAGCTTTTTTTACCTTTTTCTCACCACTTGCCGCCTTTTTGACTTTACTCAATGATTTTTTCTTTGATGCACCACTATCTGCTGCCTTCTTTTTAGCCTTAACCTTCTCTGCTGATTTTACGGCTTTTGATTTCAATTTTCCCTCGCTTGATTTACTAGCTGCAACTGATAGTTTGAATGAACCGGACGCACCTTTTCCTTTGGTTTGAATTAATTTGCCACTTGTAACAGCCGATTTCAAATAGCGTTTAATGAATGGTGCCAATTTTTGGGCATCACATTTGTATGTCGCACTAATATATTTCTTAATCGCCAAAAGTGATGAGCCGCCACGTTCCTTTAAATTCTTAATTGATGCGTCGACCATTTGTTGTGTTGGTGGATGGGTAGGGGCAACCGACGGCTTTTTGGGTTTAGCTGCCTTAACCTTTTTGGCAACCACTTTTTTTTCAGCAATAGTAGCAGCAGTAGCTACTGGGGAGCTTACATTCACAACAGCAACTGAATCAGACATCTTTATTTATATATTGTAGATTAAAACCTCAATTAAAATTCCACGTATGTATTATACACTTTAAACACTTCACTCACTTTATGCACTGTACGCACTACACCAATAGAGCACTGGTAAATAAAGATAATTTCTGGAATTCAATATGTTGTTTAACTCTGTTTAAAATTTGAGAAGCAGAGCGAAAAGATGATAATCAAATTTTCACGTTCCAGTGCTATTTAGTGCTGCTATATGACAAACTTTAAGATTTATTTAATTCACTAAAATTCACTGAATTTACTAATTCAACAAATGAATGTGCAAAACGATAGTATGCATGTGTCACTTTCATATCAATATACTTAAATTGGAATAAAATCAATATTTTTCTTGTAACGAGTGTTTTAGTCGAAACTTTGTACTCAAAATATTAAATTTTCGCTAGTTTTAGTCGATTTTCTTAAAACTCCTTAATATAAATCAATTATTACTATTGAAAATATAAAATATATCAAATTATCAATGATCTAAACATTTTATTTTAAATATTACTTAAAATAATATGTTTGAAAAAATAAAATTAAATATCTCCATGGTATCACCAGAGCAATTCTCAGTGGCGTTAGTTGGATGCATGAAATAATCCAATATTTTGATGAATATTGAAAACTTTAATTTTGGTTGAAATGAGTGATGGTAATGAAATAAATAAATTTCACTAATGTGAATTATTTTAATATAATATTTAATTTTTTTATATTAATGCAAATATTCACTAATCAATCGCATTTTTAAATATGTATATATATATATATATATATATAATATATATGTGTGCATACAAAATTTTTTATTTAATTAATTAAATATTATTTTACTTAATAAAAAAATTTAACTTTTTCTTTAAAAAGTTTGCAATATATGTCAAAGCAAGGTACAAAATTCCCATATGTACATACATACGTGCTTACATACACGTATACAACTTGTATGCTTGGCGAAGGCAAAAGGCAAAGGTAGTAAGAGTATGATTGTATTCCAAAGTTAAAGAAATAAATATAAATATGAAAATATAATTTTAACTACATATATATTTTTAAAAAGTTGTATTTATGTAGCGAAAAAAATTATTTAACAATTAAATATATCAGGCTAGAGGCCTGGGTGTTAAAATACAGCCATAATCTATTTAACACGTTCGTGGACACTTAAAAATTCAGGAAGCTGCAAAAATAGATAGGCAATTATTTTTGAAACTAGTTGTAATATCCTAAATCTGATTACACATGTATTATAACTGTAGTCAGAATATCGTATTTTAACTGTTATATGAAAGTACTTAATGAATCAAGTGGTCATTACTTTAAAATGTATATTAATTACAAAAACTTAAAGTTACATGAAATTAAATGAATAAAACTTGGCTTTAAAATTTGAATGCTATAGCATTCACGTCCGCGAACGTGTTAATTGTATAATGAGAATGTACATATGTACTCATGCACATCAAATATAGAATCACAACAGAATTGTGAGTTTGTTTAAAATTTTAATTGTACAAAATTTTGAATCTTTGTTAAAAGAATATTGTGGTCCTGAAAAGGACCGTTTTTTAAATATGTACGCAAGAAATTATTTAACCGCCGAAACCGTATAAAGTACGGCCTTGTCTCTTTAAAGCGTACACAACATCCATAGCTGTAACTGTTTTCCTTTTGGCATGTTCAGTATAGGTAACTGCATCACGGATAACATTCTCCAAAAATACTTTTAAAACACCACGAGTTTCTTCATATATCAAACCAGATATACGTTTTACACCACCACGACGAGCTAAACGTCGAATAGCTGGTTTAGTGATACCTTGGATGTTATCACGTAAAACTTTGCGATGACGTTTGGCACCACCTTTTCCCAAACCTTTACCACCTTTGCCGCGACCAGTCATTTTTTGATATTTACTATTTGCACAAGTAAGAATTTAACACTTTAACACTGTAACACTTCACCACCAATGAAATAACAGAAGCGAGAGCACATCTATTTATACCAAAATCTCACAACTGCAATACCCAAGCCAAAAGGTACACCATACATCTATCTCGCTTCAACACATGCCTACATAATACATGGACTTGTGAAACGTTGTTGTTGAAATTGCTACTTAAGATGTGAACGTCATACAATTTGTTATAGGTACAGTGTTTAGTGTTCTATAGTGTTCAAGTGTGGGAAAATAATAAAGTGAGTAGTGAAAAATGGCTCGTACAAAGCAAACAGCCCGAAAATCGACTGGTGGAAAGGCACCACGTAAACAATTGGCGACAAAAGCTGCACGCAAAAGTACACCAGCAACTGGTGGAGTTAAAAAGCCACATCGTTATCGTCCAGGTACAGTGGCGTTGCGTGAAATTCGTCGCTATCAAAAGAGTACCGAATTATTGATACGGAAATTGCCATTCCAGCGCTTGGTTCGTGAAATAGCGCAAGATTTCAAAACTGATCTACGTTTCCAAAGTTCTGCTGTTATGGCTCTACAAGAAGCAAGTGAAGCATACTTGGTTGGTCTTTTTGAAGATACCAATTTGTGTGCCATCCATGCTAAGCGTGTTACAATTATGCCAAAAGATATTCAATTGGCTAGACGTATTCGTGGTGAACGTGCTTAAATCAATAAGAAAACTTACGAAAAAACGGTCCTTTTCAGGACCACAATTTGTTAAACGAAAAAGATGAAAAATTTTATTGAAATATTTATGCATATATATGGGCCTGTTCGTAAATGCAAAAATTGGCAACACCGCAACTCACAAGTGGTCGAAAATGCAACAATGCAGTATATTGTGCGCAAATAGTAGCAAAACACAAATCATAAAAATGGCTGATGCAACAGATGTGTGCTGATTAGCAGTGGCAGTGCAGAATAATCATATTATGCAGCGCAGTGATGAATTTACGAATAGCCTCTATGTGTAGATATTTTTGTGTTTTCGTAAATGTATGTAGTACATACATATACAGTTCTTTATCTACTCCATATCGTTTATACTCGTGTGTTTTAAAGTATAGTCGGCATGCATGTATACACGTTTATGTAGGTATATGCACACATAACCAGTTTATAAGGAGCAATTTTGTCGCAATTCGGTAATATGTATAAAAATATAATACACCTAATGGGATGCCACGTTCTTTATTAAGAATATTAAATGAATAAGAAAACTATTATAAAAAAACGGTCCTTTTTGGGACCACAATTTGTTTAACGAAAAAGATCAAACATTTTATTGGAATATTTATGCGTAAACATATATGATATTTTTGTGTTTTCGTTAATGCACGTAGTACATACATACAAACATACATACGCATTTCTTTATCTACTCCACATCATTTATACACGAGCGGTTTTTAGTACAGTCTGTAGGCATGTATACACATGTATGAATGAATATGTATACATAACCAGTTTATATGCCGCAGTTTTGGCGCAAATATACATGCGTCTATTCACATTCGATAATATGTATGAAAAAATAACACATTTAGTGAGAAATTATTTAAATCTCTTTGTAAATGTATTTTGTCGTCCTGAAAAGGACGGTTTGTTTGCGTCGGTATTTATAATTATAATTCGCCTATATTTTTCACTTTATGCTTTCTTTTCGGTCTTCTTTGGCAAAAGTACAGCTTGAATATTAGGCAAAACACCACCTTGAGCAATAGTTACACCGGACAACAATTTATTCAATTCTTCATCGTTGCGGATGGCCAATTGTAAATGACGTGGGATGATTCTTGTCTTTTTGTTATCACGAGCAGCATTACCAGCCAATTCAAGAACTTCAGCTGCTAAATATTCCATAACTGCAGCTAGATAAACTGGAGCACCGGCACCAACACGCTCAGCATAATTGCCTTTGCGCAACAAACGATGAATACGACCAACTGGAAATTGAAGACCAGCACGATTTGAACGGGACTTTGCCTTTCCCTTAACTTTACCACCTTTACCACGGCCTGACATTTTCACTGTTATAGATTGTTCACTTCACTACACTACAAAGCACTGTACTGTATTATACTCAATGTATAAGCACACTATTCACTGATACACAAAATGTGCGCTGCTTATATACTTTTTCGCTCTGCTGAGCACCAACCCTTATATTGTGCTGTTGAGCATCGTGCGTGTACTACTACTTCGTATTGTCTCGCCGAAGAGTTGGGCGGAAAACATACACTTAAGCCTGTATATTAAGTGACAAATAGTGTGAGTGAAAATAAAATCATAAAATCATCAAAGTTGTGAAGAAATTAAAATGCCGCCAAAAACTAGTGGAAAAGCAGCAAAGAAAGCCGGTAAGGCTCAAAAGAATATTACTAAAAATGATAAGAAAAAGAAGCGTAAGAGGAAGGAAAGTTATGCCATCTACATCTATAAAGTGTTGAAACAAGTACATCCTGATACCGGTATTTCATCCAAGGCCATGAGCATTATGAATAGTTTTGTGAATGACATCTTTGAGCGTATTGCTGCGGAAGCGTCGCGTTTAGCTCACTATAACAAGCGTTCAACCATCACCAGTCGCGAAATTCAAACTGCTGTACGTTTACTCTTGCCCGGTGAATTGGCCAAACATGCCGTCAGTGAAGGTACCAAAGCTGTTACCAAATATACCAGTTCCAAATAATTTTTCCAACTGAACCAATGGTATATAAATATATTAACAAAACAAGGCCCTTTTCAGGGCCATAAAATATAAATTAACAAAGAGAATGAAAAAATGTCTTCATTAATATATCTCTACATATGTATGCACATTGAAATTAATTTTACAATTTCTTAATATTGAAGAATATGTTCATATGGTTTCATTAGTCTATTAAATATGATATTGGTTTGTTGAACTACTTGGTTTTTATTTTTTTTAATGTTTTCTACACACTGTAAGGAATAAATTCACTTTTGATCTTTTTGTTAAGAGATTTTGTAGCCCTGAAAAGGGCTTATTATTAATTTACCATGAAGGTTCCGTTTATAACTCACTTACAAACACCGTAAATTATTTACTTTTTACCTGCTGCTGTAGGTTTTTTTGCGGCTGGCTTTTTATTCGATGCAGACTTCTTGGATTTAGCAGCAGTTGCTTTTGCTTTAGCTGCTTTTGGCTTAGCAGTTGCAGATTTGGCTTTAGTTGGTTTCACTTTTAATGCACCACCCTTTTTTGCATCTTTCGCCTTAGCCTTTTCAGTTTTCTTCTTTTCAGCTGTTTTCTTACTGGCAACAGCTTTTTTTACCTTTTTCTCACCACTTGCCGCCTTTTTGACTTTACTCAATGATTTTTTCTTTGATGCACCACTATCTGCTGCCTTCTTTTTAGCCTTAACCTTCTCTGCTGATTTTACGGCTTTTGATTTCAATTTTCCCTCGCTTGATTTACTAGCTGCAACTGATAGTTTGAATGAACCGGACGCACCTTTTCCTTTGGTTTGAATTAATTTGCCACTTGTAACAGCCGATTTCAAATAGCGTTTAATGAATGGTGCCAATTTTTGGGCATCACATTTGTATGTCGCACTAATATATTTCTTAATCGCCAAAAGTGATGAGCCGCCACGTTCCTTTAAATTCTTAATTGATGCGTCGACCATTTGTTGTGTTGGTGGATGGGTAGGGGCAACCGACGGCTTTTTGGGTTTAGCTGCCTTAACCTTTTTGGCAACCACTTTTTTTTCAGCAATAGTAGCAGCAGTAGCTACTGGGGAGCTTACATTCACAACAGCAACTGAATCAGACATCTTTATTTATATATTGTAGATTAAAACCTCAATTAAAATTCCACGTATGTATTATACACTTTAAACACTTCACTCACTTTATGCACTGTACGCACTACACCAATAGAGCACTGGTAAATAAAGATAATTTCTGGAATTCAATATGTTGTTTAACTCTGTTTAAAATTTGAGAAGCAGAGCGAAAAGATGATAATCAAATTTTCACGTTCCAGTGCTATTTAGTGCTGCTATATGACAAACTTTAAGATTTATTTAATTCACTAAAATTCACTGAATTTACTAATTCAACAAATGAATGTGCAAAACGATAGTATGCATGTGTCACTTTCATATCAATATACTTAAATTGGAATAAAATCAATATTTTTCTTGTAACGAGTGTTTTAGTCGAAACTTTGTACTCAAAATATTAAATTTTCGCAAGTTTTAGTCGATTTTCTTAAAACTCCTTAATATAAATCAATTATTACTATTGAAAATATAAAATATATCAAATTATCAATCATCTAAACATTTTATTTTAAATATTACTTAAAATAATATGTTTGAAAAAATAAAATTAAATATCTCCATGGTATCACCAGAGCAATTCTCAGTGGCGTTAGTTGGATGCATGAAATAATCCAATATTTTGATGAATATTGAAAACTTTAATTTTGGTTGAAATGAGTGATGGTAATGAAATAAATAAATTTCACTAATGTGAATTATTTTAATATAATATTTAATTTTTTTATATTAATGCAAATATTCACTAATCAATCGCATTTTTAAATATGTATATATATATATATATATATAATATATATGTGTGCATACAAAATTTTTTATTTAATTAATTAAATATTATTTTACTTAATAAAAAAATTTAACTTTTTCTTTAAAAAGTTTGCAATATATGTCAAAGCAAGGTACAAAATTCCCATATGTACATACATACGTGCTTACATACACGTATACAACTTGTATGCTTGGCGAAGGCAAAAGGCAAAGGTAGTAAGAGTATGATTGTATTCCAAAGTTAAAGAAATAAATATAAATATGAAAATATAATTTTAACTACATATATATTTTTAAAAAGTTGTATTTATGTAGCGAAAAAAATTATTTAACAATTAAATATATCAGGCTAGAGGCCTGGGTGTTAAAATACAGCCATAATCTATTTAACACGTTCGCGGACACTTAAAAATTCAGGAAGCTGCAAAAATAGATAGGCAATTATTTTTGAAACTAGTTGTAATATCCTAAATCTGATTACACATGTATTATAACTGTAGTCAGAATATCGTATTTTAACTGTTATATGAAAGTACTTAATGAATCAAGTGGTCATTACTTTAAAATGTATATTAATTACAAAAACTTAAAGTTACATGAAATTAAATGAATAAAACTTGGCTTTAAAATTTGAATGCTATAGCATTCACGTCCGCGAACGTGTTAATTGTATAATGAGAATGTACATATGTACTCATGCACATCAAATATAGGATCACAACAGAATTGTGAGTTTGTTTAAAATTTTAATTGTACAAAATTTTGAATCTTTGTTAAAAGAATATTGTGGTCCTGAAAAGGACCGTTTTTTAAATATGTACGCAAGAAATTATTTAACCGCCGAAACCGTATAAAGTACGGCCTTGTCTCTTTAAAGCGTACACAACATCCATAGCTGTAACTGTTTTCCTTTTGGCATGTTCAGTATAGGTAACTGCATCACGGATAACATTCTCCAAAAATACTTTTAAAACACCACGAGTTTCTTCATATATCAAACCAGATATACGTTTTACACCACCACGACGAGCTAAACGTCGAATAGCTGGTTTAGTGATACCTTGGATGTTATCACGTAAAACTTTGCGATGACGTTTGGCACCACCTTTTCCCAAACCTTTACCACCTTTGCCGCGACCAGTCATTTTTTGATATTTACTATTTGCACAAGTAAGAATTTAACACTTTAACACTGTAACACTTCACCACCAATGAAATAACAGAAGCGAGAGCACATCTATTTATACCAAAATCTCACAACTGCAATACCCAAGCCAAAAGGTACACCATACATCTATCTCGCTTCAACACATGCCTACATAATACATGGACTTGTGAAACGTTGTTGTTGAAATTGCTACTTAAGATGTGAACGTCATACAATTTGTTATAGGTACAGTGTTTAGTGTTCTATAGTGTTCAAGTGTGGGAAAATAATAAAGTGAGTAGTGAAAAATGGCTCGTACAAAGCAAACAGCCCGAAAATCGACTGGTGGAAAGGCACCACGTAAACAATTGGCGACAAAAGCTGCACGCAAAAGTGCACCAGCAACTGGTGGAGTTAAAAAGCCACATCGTTATCGTCCAGGTACAGTGGCGTTGCGTGAAATTCGTCGCTATCAAAAGAGTACCGAATTATTGATACGGAAATTGCCATTCCAGCGCTTGGTTCGTGAAATAGCGCAAGATTTCAAAACTGATCTACGTTTCCAAAGTTCTGCTGTTATGGCTCTACAAGAAGCAAGTGAAGCATACTTGGTTGGTCTTTTTGAAGATACCAATTTGTGTGCCATCCATGCTAAGCGTGTTACAATTATGCCAAAAGATATTCAATTGGCTAGACGTATTCGTGGTGAACGTGCTTAAATCAATAAGAAAACTTACGAAAAAACGGTCCTTTTCAGGACCACAATTTGTTAAACGAAAAAGATGAAAAATTTTATTGAAATATTTATGCATATATATGGGCCTGTTCGTAAATGCAAAAATTGGCAATACCGCAACTCACAAGTGGTCGAAAATGCAACAATGCAGTATATTGTGCGCAAATAGTAGCAAAACACAAATCATAAAAATGGCTGATGCAACAGATGTGTGCTGATTAGCAGTGGCAGTGCAGAATAATCATATTATGCAGCGCAGTGATGAATTTACGAATAGCCTCTATGTGTAGATATTTTTGTGTTTTCGTAAATGTATGTAGTACATACATATACAGTTCTTTATCTACTCCATATCGTTTATACTCGTGTGTTTTAAAGTATAGTCGGCATGCATGTATACACGTTTATGTAGGTATATGCACACATAACCAGTTTATAAGGAGCAATTTTGTCGCAATTCGGTAATATGTATAAAAATATAATACACCTAATGGGATGCCACGTTCTTTATTAAGAATATTAAATGAATAAGAAAACTATTATAAAAAAACGGTCCTTTTTGGGACCACAATTTGTTTAACGAAAAAGATCAAACATTTTATTGGAATATTTATGCGTAAACATATATGATATTTTTGTGTTTTCGTTAATGCACGTAGTACATACATACAAACATACATACGCATTTCTTTATCTACTCCACATCATTTATACACGAGCGGTTTTTAGTACAGTCTGTAGGCATGTATACACATGTATGAATGAATATGTATACATAACCAGTTTATATGCCGCAGTTTTGGCGCAAATATACATGCGTCTATTCACATTCGATAATATGTATGAAAAAATAACACATTTAGTGAGAAATTATTTAAATCTCTTTGTAAATGTATTTTGTCGTCCTGAAAAGGACGGTTTGTTTGCGTCGGTATTTATAATTATAATTCGCCTATATTTTTCACTTTATGCTTTCTTTTCGGTCTTCTTTGGCAAAAGTACAGCTTGAATATTAGGCAAAACACCACCTTGAGCAATAGTTACACCGGACAACAATTTATTCAATTCTTCATCGTTGCGGATGGCCAATTGTAAATGACGTGGGATGATTCTTGTCTTTTTGTTATCACGAGCAGCATTACCAGCCAATTCAAGAACTTCAGCTGCTAAATATTCCATAACTGCAGCTAGATAAACTGGAGCACCGGCACCAACACGCTCAGCATAATTGCCTTTGCGCAACAAACGATGAATACGACCAACTGGAAATTGAAGACCAGCACGATTTGAACGGGACTTTGCCTTTCCCTTAACTTTACCACCTTTACCACGGCCTGACATTTTCACTGTTATAGATTGTTCACTTCACTACACTACAAAGCACTGTACTGTATTATACTCAATGTATAAGCACACTATTCACTGATACACAAAATGTGCGCTGCTTATATACTTTTTCGCTCTGCTGAGCACCAACCCTTATATTGTGCTGTTGAGCATCGTGCGTGTACTACTACTTCGTATTGTCTCGCCGAAGAGTTGGTCGGAAAACATACACTTAAGCCTGTATATTAAGTGACAAATAGTGTGAGTGAAAATAAAATCATAAAATCATCAAAGTTGTGAAGAAATTAAAATGCCGCCAAAAACTAGTGGAAAAGCAGCAAAGAAAGCCGGTAAGGCTCAAAAGAATATTACTAAAAATGATAAGAAAAAGAAGCGTAAGAGGAAGGAAAGTTATGCCATCTACATCTATAAAGTGTTGAAACAAGTACATCCTGATACCGGTATTTCATCCAAGGCCATGAGCATTATGAATAGTTTTGTGAATGACATCTTTGAGCGTATTGCTGCGGAAGCGTCGCGTTTAGCTCACTATAACAAGCGTTCAACCATCACCAGTCGCGAAATTCAAACTGCTGTACGTTTACTCTTGCCCGGTGAATTGGCCAAACATGCCGTCAGTGAAGGTACCAAAGCTGTTACCAAATATACCAGTTCCAAATAATTTTTCCAACTGAACCAATGGTATATAAATATATTAACAAAACAAGGCCCTTTTCAGGGCCATAAAATATAAATTAACAAAGAGAATGAAAAAATGTCTTCATTAATATATCTCTACATATGTATGCACATTGAAATTAATTTTACAATTTCTTAATATTGAAGAATATGTTCATATGGTTTCATTAGTCTATTAAATATGATATTGGTTTGTTGAACTACTTGGTTTTTATTTTTTTTAATGTTTTCTACACACTGTAAGGAATAAATTCACTTTTGATCTTTTTGTTAAGAGATTTTGTAGCCCTGAAAAGGGCTTATTAATTTACCATGAAGGTTCCGTTTATAACTCACTTACAAACACCGTAAATTATTTACTTTTTACCTGCTGCTGTAGGTTTTTTTGCGGCTGGCTTTTTATTCGATGCAGACTTCTTGGATTTAGCAGCAGTTGCTTTTGCTTTAGCTGCTTTTGGCTTAGCAGTTGCAGATTTGGCTTTAGTTGGTTTCACTTTTAATGCACCACCCTTTTTTGCATCTTTCGCCTTAGCCTTTTCAGTTTTCTTCTTTTCAGCTGTTTTCTTACTGGCAACAGCTTTTTTTACCTTTTTCTCACCACTTGCCGCCTTTTTGACTTTACTCAATGATTTTTTCTTTGATGCACCACTATCTGCTGCCTTCTTTTTAGCCTTAACCTTCTCTGCTGATTTTACGGCTTTTGATTTCAATTTTCCCTCGCTTGATTTACTAGCTGCAACTGATAGTTTGAATGAACCGGACGCACCTTTTCCTTTGGTTTGAATTAATTTGCCACTTGTAACAGCCGATTTCAAATAGCGTTTAATGAATGGTGCCAATTTTTGGGCATCACATTTGTATGTCGCACTAATATATTTCTTAATCGCCAAAAGTGATGAGCCGCCACGTTCCTTTAAATTCTTAATTGATGCGTCGACCATTTGTTGTGTTGGTGGATGGGTAGGGGCAACCGACGGCTTTTTGGGTTTAGCTGCCTTAACCTTTTTGGCAACCACTTTTTTTTCAGCAATAGTAGCAGCAGTAGCTACTGGGGAGCTTACATTCACAACAGCAACTGAATCAGACATCTTTATTTATATATTGTAGATTAAAACCTCAATTAAAATTCCACGTATGTATTATACACTTTAAACACTTCACTCACTTTATGCACTGTACGCACTACACCAATAGAGCACTGGTAAATAAAGATAATTTCTGGAATTCAATATGTTGTTTAACTCTGTTTAAAATTTGAGAAGCAGAGCGAAAAGATGATAATCAAATTTTCACGTTCCAGTGCTATTTAGTGCTGCTATATGACAAACTTTAAGATTTATTTAATTCACTAAAATTCACTGAATTTACTAATTCAACAAATGAATGTGCAAAACGATAGTATGCATGTGTCACTTTCATATCAATATACTTAAATTGGAATAAAATCAATATTTTTCTTGTAACGAGTGTTTTAGTCGAAACTTTGTACTCAAAATATTAAATTTTCGCTAGTTTTAGTCGATTTTCTTAAAACTCCTTAATATAAATCAATTATTACTATTGAAAATATAAAATATATCAAATTATCAATCATCTAAACATTTTATTTTAAATATTACTTAAAATAATATGTTTGAAAAAATAAAATTAAATATCTCCATGGTATCACCAGAGCAATTCTCAGTGGCGTTAGTTGGATGCATGAAATAATCCAATATTTTGATGAATATTGAAAACTTTAATTTTGGTTGAAATGAGTGATGGTAATGAAATAAATAAATTTCACTAATGTGAATTATTTTAATATAATATTTAATTTTTTTATATTAATGCAAATATTCACTAATCAATCGCATTTTTAAATATGTATATATATATATATATATATATAATATATATGTGTGCATACAAAATTTTTTATTTAATTAATTAAATATTATTTTACTTAATAAAAAAATTTAACTTTTTCTTTAAAAAGTTTGCAATATATGTCAAAGCAAGGTACAAAATTCCCATATGTACATACATACGTGCTTACATACACGTATACAACTTGTATGCTTGGCGAAGGCAAAAGGCAAAGGTAGTAAGAGTATGATTGTATTCCAAAGTTAAAGAAATAAATATAAATATGAAAATATAATTTTAACTACATATATATTTTTAAAAAGTTGTATTTATGTAGCGAAAAAAATTATTTAACAATTAAATATATCAGGCTAGAGGCCTGGGTGTTAAAATACAGCCATAATCTATTTAACACGTTCGCGGACACTTAAAAATTCAGGAAGCTGCAAAAATAGATAGGCAATTATTTTTGAAACTAGTTGTAATATCCTAAATCTGATTACACATGTATTATAACTGTAGTCAGAATATCGTATTTTAACTGTTATATGAAAGTACTTAATGAATCAAGTGGTCATTACTTTAAAATGTATATTAATTACAAAAACTTAAAGTTACATGAAATTAAATGAATAAAACTTGGCTTTAAAATTTGAATGCTATAGCATTCACGTCCGCGAACGTGTTAATTGTATAATGAGAATGTACATATGTACTCATGCACATCAAATATAGGATCACAACAGAATTGTGAGTTTGTTTAAAATTTTAATTGTACAAAATTTTGAATCTTTGTTAAAAGAATATTGTGGTCCTGAAAAGGACCGTTTTTTAAATATGTACGCAAGAAATTATTTAACCGCCGAAACCGTATAAAGTACGGCCTTGTCTCTTTAAAGCGTACACAACATCCATAGCTGTAACTGTTTTCCTTTTGGCATGTTCAGTATAGGTAACTGCATCACGGATAACATTCTCCAAAAATACTTTTAAAACACCACGAGTTTCTTCATATATCAAACCAGATATACGTTTTACACCACCACGACGAGCTAAACGTCGAATAGCTGGTTTAGTGATACCTTGGATGTTATCACGTAAAACTTTGCGATGACGTTTGGCACCACCTTTTCCCAAACCTTTACCACCTTTGCCGCGACCAGTCATTTTTTGATATTTACTATTTGCACAAGTAAGAATTTAACACTTTAACACTGTAACACTTCACCACCAATGAAATAACAGAAGCGAGAGCACATCTATTTATACCAAAATCTCACAACTGCAATACCCAAGCCAAAAGGTACACCATACATCTATCTCGCTTCAACACATGCCTACATAATACATGGACTTGTGAAACGTTGTTGTTGAAATTGCTACTTAAGATGTGAACGTCATACAATTTGTTATAGGTACAGTGTTTAGTGTTCTATAGTGTTCAAGTGTGGGAAAATAATAAAGTGAGTAGTGAAAAATGGCTCGTACAAAGCAAACAGCCCGAAAATCGACTGGTGGAAAGGCACCACGTAAACAATTGGCGACAAAAGCTGCACGCAAAAGTGCACCAGCAACTGGTGGAGTTAAAAAGCCACATCGTTATCGTCCAGGTACAGTGGCGTTGCGTGAAATTCGTCGCTATCAAAAGAGTACCGAATTATTGATACGGAAATTGCCATTCCAGCGCTTGGTTCGTGAAATAGCGCAAGATTTCAAAACTGATCTACGTTTCCAAAGTTCTGCTGTTATGGCTCTACAAGAAGCAAGTGAAGCATACTTGGTTGGTCTTTTTGAAGATACCAATTTGTGTGCCATCCATGCTAAGCGTGTTACAATTATGCCAAAAGATATTCAATTGGCTAGACGTATTCGTGGTGAACGTGCTTAAATCAATAAGAAAACTTACGAAAAAACGGTCCTTTTCAGGACCACAATTTGTTAAACGAAAAAGATGAAAAATTTTATTGAAATATTTATGCATATATATGGGCCTGTTCGTAAATGCAAAAATTGGCAATACCGCAACTCACAAGTGGTCGAAAATGCAACAATGCAGTATATTGTGCGCAAATAGTAGCAAAACACAAATCATAAAAATGGCTGATGCAACAGATGTGTGCTGATTAGCAGTGGCAGTGCAGAATAATCATATTATGCAGCGCAGTGATGAATTTACGAATAGCCTCTATGTGTAGATATTTTTGTGTTTTCGTAAATGTATGTAGTACATACATATACAGTTCTTTATCTACTCCATATCGTTTATACTCGTGTGTTTTAAAGTATAGTCGGCATGCATGTATACACGTTTATGTAGGTATATGCACACATAACCAGTTTATAAGGAGCAATTTTGTCGCAATTCGGTAATATGTATAAAAATATAATACACCTAATGGGATGCCACGTTCTTTATTAAGAATATTAAATGAATAAGAAAACTATTATAAAAAAACGGTCCTTTTTGGGACCACAATTTGTTTAACGAAAAAGATCAAACATTTTATTGGAATATTTATGCGTAAACATATATGATATTTTTGTGTTTTCGTTAATGCACGTAGTACATACATACAAACATACATACGCATTTCTTTATCTACTCCACATCATTTATACACGAGCGGTTTTTAGTACAGTCTGTAGGCATGTATACACATGTATGAATGAATATGTATACATAACCAGTTTATATGCCGCAGTTTTGGCGCAAATATACATGCGTCTATTCACATTCGATAATATGTATGAAAAAATAACACATTTAGTGAGAAATTATTTAAATCTCTTTGTAAATGTATTTTGTCGTCCTGAAAAGGACGGTTTGTTTGCGTCGGTATTTATAATTATAATTCGCCTATATTTTTCACTTTATGCTTTCTTTTCGGTCTTCTTTGGCAAAAGTACAGCTTGAATATTAGGCAAAACACCACCTTGAGCAATAGTTACACCGGACAACAATTTATTCAATTCTTCATCGTTGCGGATGGCCAATTGTAAATGACGTGGGATGATTCTTGTCTTTTTGTTATCACGAGCAGCATTACCAGCCAATTCAAGAACTTCAGCTGCTAAATATTCCATAACTGCAGCTAGATAAACTGGAGCACCGGCACCAACACGCTCAGCATAATTGCCTTTGCGCAACAAACGATGAATACGACCAACTGGAAATTGAAGACCAGCACGATTTGAACGGGACTTTGCCTTTCCCTTAACTTTACCACCTTTACCACGGCCTGACATTTTCACTGTTATAGATTGTTCACTTCACTACACTACAAAGCACTGTACTGTATTATACTCAATGTATAAGCACACTATTCACTGATACACAAAATGTGCGCTGCTTATATACTTTTTCGCTCTGCTGAGCACCAACCCTTATATTGTGCTGTTGAGCATCGTGCGTGTACTACTACTTCGTATTGTCTCGCCGAAGAGTTGGTCGGAAAACATACACTTAAGCCTGTATATTAAGTGACAAATAGTGTGAGTGAAAATAAAATCATAAAATCATCAAAGTTGTGAAGAAATTAAAATGCCGCCAAAAACTAGTGGAAAAGCAGCAAAGAAAGCCGGTAAGGCTCAAAAGAATATTACTAAAAATGATAAGAAAAAGAAGCGTAAGAGGAAGGAAAGTTATGCCATCTACATCTATAAAGTGTTGAAACAAGTACATCCTGATACCGGTATTTCATCCAAGGCCATGAGCATTATGAATAGTTTTGTGAATGACATCTTTGAGCGTATTGCTGCGGAAGCGTCGCGTTTAGCTCACTATAACAAGCGTTCAACCATCACCAGTCGCGAAATTCAAACTGCTGTACGTTTACTCTTGCCCGGTGAATTGGCCAAACATGCCGTCAGTGAAGGTACCAAAGCTGTTACCAAATATACCAGTTCCAAATAATTTTTCCAACTGAACCAATGGTATATAAATATATTAACAAAACAAGGCCCTTTTCAGGGCCATAAAATATAAATTAACAAAGAGAATGAAAAAATGTCTTCATTAATATATCTCTACATATGTATGCACATTGAAATTAATTTTACAATTTCTTAATATTGAAGAATATGTTCATATGGTTTCATTAGTCTATTAAATATGATATTGGTTTGTTGAACTACTTGGTTTTTATTTTTTTTAATGTTTTCTACACACTGTAAGGAATAAATTCACTTTTGATCTTTTTGTTAAGAGATTTTGTAGCCCTGAAAAGGGCTTATTAATTTACCATGAAGGTTCCGTTTATAACTCACTTACAAACACCGTAAATTATTTACTTTTTACCTGCTGCTGTAGGTTTTTTTGCGGCTGGCTTTTTATTCGATGCAGACTTCTTGGATTTAGCAGCAGTTGCTTTTGCTTTAGCTGCTTTTGGCTTAGCAGTTGCAGATTTGGCTTTAGTTGGTTTCACTTTTAATGCACCACCCTTTTTTGCATCTTTCGCCTTAGCCTTTTCAGTTTTCTTCTTTTCAGCTGTTTTCTTACTGGCAACAGATTTTTTTACCTTTTTCTCACCACTTGCCGCCTTTTTGACTTTACTCAATGATTTTTTCTTTGATGCACCACTATCTGCTGCCTTCTTTTTAGCCTTAACCTTCTCTGCTGATTTTACGGCTTTTGATTTCAATTTTCCCTCGCTTGATTTACTAGCTGCAACTGATAGTTTGAATGAACCGGACGCACCTTTTCCTTTGGTTTGAATTAATTTGCCACTTGTAACAGCCGATTTCAAATAGCGTTTAATGAATGGTGCCAATTTTTGGGCATCACATTTGTATGTCGCACTAATATATTTCTTAATCGCCAAAAGTGATGAGCCGCCACGTTCCTTTAAATTCTTAATTGATGCGTCGACCATTTGTTGTGTTGGTGGATGGGTAGGGGCAACCGACGGCTTTTTGGGTTTAGCTGCCTTAACCTTTTTGGCAACCACTTTTTTTTCAGCAATAGTAGCAGCAGTAGCTACTGGGGAGCTTACATTCACAACAGCAACTGAATCAGACATCTTTATTTATATATTGTAGATTAAAACCTCAATTAAAATTCCACGTATGTATTATACACTTTAAACACTTCACTCACTTTATGCACTGTACGCACTACACCAATAGAGCACTGGTAAATAAAGATAATTTCTGGAATTCAATATGTTGTTTAACTCTGTTTAAAATTTGAGAAGCAGAGCGAAAAGATGATAATCAAATTTTCACGTTCCAGTGCTATTTAGTGCTGCTATATGACAAACTTTAAGATTTATTTAATTCACTAAAATTCACTGAATTTACTAATTCAACAAATGAATGTGCAAAACGATAGTATGCATGTGTCACTTTCATATCAATATACTTAAATTGGAATAAAATCAATATTTTTCTTGTAACGAGTGTTTTAGTCGAAACTTTGTACTCAAAATATTAAATTTTCGCTAGTTTTAGTCGATTTTCTTAAAACTCCTTAATATAAATCAATTATTACTATTGAAAATATAAAATATATCAAATTATCAATCATCTAAACATTTTATTTTAAATATTACTTAAAATAATATGTTTGAAAAAATAAAATTAAATATCTCCATGGTATCACCAGAGCAATTCTCAGTGGCGTTAGTTGGATGCATGAAATAATCCAATATTTTGATGAATATTGAAAACTTTAATTTTGGTTGAAATGAGTGATGGTAATGAAATAAATAAATTTCACTAATGTGAATTATTTTAATATAATATTTAATTTTTTTATATTAATGCAAATATTCACTAATCAATCGCATTTTTAAATATGTATATATATATATATATATATATAATATATATGTGTGCATACAAAATTTTTTATTTAATTAATTAAATATTATTTTACTTAATAAAAAAATTTAACTTTTTCTTTAAAAAGTTTGCAATATATGTCAAAGCAAGGTACAAAATTCCCATATGTACATACATACGTGCTTACATACACGTATACAACTTGTATGCTTGGCGAAGGCAAAAGGCAAAGGTAGTAAGAGTATGATTGTATTCCAAAGTTAAAGAAATAAATATAAATATGAAAATATAATTTTAACTACATATATATTTTTAAAAAGTTGTATTTATGTAGCGAAAAAAATTATTTAACAATTAAATATATCAGGCTAGAGGCCTGGGTGTTAAAATACAGCCATAATCTATTTAACACGTTCGCGGACACTTAAAAATTCAGGAAGCTGCAAAAATAGATAGGCAATTATTTTTGAAACTAGTTGTAATATCCTAAATCTGATTACACATGTATTATAACTGTAGTCAGAATATCGTATTTTAACTGTTATATGAAAGTACTTAATGAATCAAGTGGTCATTACTTTAAAATGTATATTAATTACAAAAACTTAAAGTTACATGAAATTAAATGAATAAAACTTGGCTTTAAAATTTGAATGCTATAGCATTCACGTCCGCGAACGTGTTAATTGTATAATGAGAATGTACATATGTACTCATGCACATCAAATATAGGATCACAACAGAATTGTGAGTTTGTTTAAAATTTTAATTGTACAAAATTTTGAATCTTTGTTAAAAGAATATTGTGGTCCTGAAAAGGACCGTTTTTTAAATATGTACGCAAGAAATTATTTAACCGCCGAAACCGTATAAAGTACGGCCTTGTCTCTTTAAAGCGTACACAACATCCATAGCTGTAACTGTTTTCCTTTTGGCATGTTCAGTATAGGTAACTGCATCACGGATAACATTCTCCAAAAATACTTTTAAAACACCACGAGTTTCTTCATATATCAAACCAGATATACGTTTTACACCACCACGACGAGCTAAACGTCGAATAGCTGGTTTAGTGATACCTTGGATGTTATCACGTAAAACTTTGCGATGACGTTTGGCACCACCTTTTCCCAAACCTTTACCACCTTTGCCGCGACCAGTCATTTTTTGATATTTACTATTTGCACAAGTAAGAATTTAACACTTTAACACTGTAACACTTCACCACCAATGAAATAACAGAAGCGAGAGCACATCTATTTATACCAAAATCTCACAACTGCAATACCCAAGCCAAAAGGTACACCATACATCTATCTCGCTTCAACACATGCCTACATAATACATGGACTTGTGAAACGTTGTTGTTGAAATTGCTACTTAAGATGTGAACGTCATACAATTTGTTATAGGTACAGTGTTTAGTGTTCTATAGTGTTCAAGTGTGGGAAAATAATAAAGTGAGTAGTGAAAAATGGCTCGTACAAAGCAAACAGCCCGAAAATCGACTGGTGGAAAGGCACCACGTAAACAATTGGCGACAAAAGCTGCACGCAAAAGTGCACCAGCAACTGGTGGAGTTAAAAAGCCACATCGTTATCGTCCAGGTACAGTGGCGTTGCGTGAAATTCGTCGCTATCAAAAGAGTACCGAATTATTGATACGGAAATTGCCATTCCAGCGCTTGGTTCGTGAAATAGCGCAAGATTTCAAAACTGATCTACGTTTCCAAAGTTCTGCTGTTATGGCTCTACAAGAAGCAAGTGAAGCATACTTGGTTGGTCTTTTTGAAGATACCAATTTGTGTGCCATCCATGCTAAGCGTGTTACAATTATGCCAAAAGATATTCAATTGGCTAGACGTATTCGTGGTGAACGTGCTTAAATCAATAAGAAAACTTACGAAAAAACGGTCCTTTTCAGGACCACAATTTGTTAAACGAAAAAGATGAAAAATTTTATTGAAATATTTATGCATATATATGGGCCTGTTCGTAAATGCAAAAATTGGCAACACCGCAACTCACAAGTGGTCGAAAATGCAACAATGCAGTATATTGTGCGCAAATAGTAGCAAAACACAAATCATAAAAATGGCTGATGCAACAGATGTGTGCTGATTAGCAGTGGCAGTGCAGAATAATCATATTATGCAGCGCAGTGATGAATTTACGAATAGCCTCTATGTGTAGATATTTTTGTGTTTTCGTAAATGTATGTAGTACATACATATACAGTTCTTTATCTACTCCATATCGTTTATACTCGTGTGTTTTAAAGTATAGTCGGCATGCATGTATACACGTTTATGTAGGTATATGCACACATAACCAGTTTATAAGGAGCAATTTTGTCGCAATTCGGTAATATGTATAAAAATATAATACACCTAATGGGATGCCACGTTCTTTATTAAGAATATTAAATGAATAAGAAAACTATTATAAAAAAACGGTCCTTTTTGGGACCACAATTTGTTTAACGAAAAAGATCAAACATTTTATTGGAATATTTATGCGTAAACATATATGATATTTTTGTGTTTTCGTTAATGCACGTAGTACATACATACGCATTTCTTTATCTACTCCACATCATTTATACACGAGCGGTTTTTAGTACAGTCTGTAGGCATGTATACACATGTATGAATGAATATGTATACATAACCAGTTTATATGCCGCAGTTTTGGCGCAAATATACATGCGTCTATTCACATTCGATAATATGTATGAAAAAATAACACATTTAGTGAGAAATTATTTAAATCTCTTTGTAAATGTATTTTGTCGTCCTGAAAAGGACGGTTTGTTTGCGTCGGTATTTATAATTATAATTCGCCTATATTTTTCACTTTATGCTTTCTTTTCGGTCTTCTTTGGCAAAAGTACAGCTTGAATATTAGGCAAAACACCACCTTGAGCAATAGTTACACCGGACAACAATTTATTCAATTCTTCATCGTTGCGGATGGCCAATTGTAAATGACGTGGGATGATTCTTGTCTTTTTGTTATCACGAGCAGCATTACCAGCCAATTCAAGAACTTCAGCTGCTAAATATTCCATAACTGCAGCTAGATAAACTGGAGCACCGGCACCAACACGCTCAGCATAATTGCCTTTGCGCAACAAACGATGAATACGACCAACTGGAAATTGAAGACCAGCACGATTTGAACGGGACTTTGCCTTTCCCTTAACTTTACCACCTTTACCACGGCCTGACATTTTCACTGTTATAGATTGTTCACTTCACTGCACTACAAAGCACTGTACTGTATTATACTCAATGTATAAGCACACTATTCACTGATACACAAAATGTGCGCTGCTTATATACTTTTTCGCTCTGCTGAGCACCAACCCTTATATTGTGCTGTTGAGCATCGTGCGTGTACTACTACTTCGTATTGTCTCGCCGAAGAGTTGGTCGGAAAACATACACTTAAGCCTGTATATTAAGTGACAAATAGTGTGAGTGAAAATAAAATCATAAAATCATCAAAGTTGTGAAGAAATTAAAATGCCGCCAAAAACTAGTGGAAAAGCAGCAAAGAAAGCCGGTAAGGCTCAAAAGAATATTACTAAAAATGATAAGAAAAAGAAGCGTAAGAGGAAGGAAAGTTATGCCATCTACATCTATAAAGTGTTGAAACAAGTACATCCTGATACCGGTATTTCATCCAAGGCCATGAGCATTATGAATAGTTTTGTGAATGACATCTTTGAGCGTATTGCTGCGGAAGCGTCGCGTTTAGCTCACTATAACAAACGTTCAACCATCACCAGTCGCGAAATTCAAACTGCTGTACGTTTACTCTTGCCCGGTGAATTGGCCAAACATGCCGTCAGTGAAGGTACCAAAGCTGTTACCAAATATACCAGTTCCAAATAATTTTTCCAACTGAACTGAACTGGTATATAAATATATTAACAAAACAAGGCCCTTTTCAGGGCCATAAAATATAAATTAACAAAGAGAATGAAAAAATGTCTTCATTAATATATCTCTACATATGTATGCACATTGAAATTAATTTTAAAATTTCTTAATATTGAAGAATATGTTCATATGGTTTCATTAGTCTATTAAATATGATATTGGTTTGTTGAACTACTTGGTTTTTATTTTTTTTAATGTTTTCTACACACTGTAAGGAATAAATTCACTTTTGATCTTTTTGTTAAGAGATTTTGTAGCCCTGAAAAGGGCTTATTATTAATTTACCATGAAGGTTCCGTTTATAACTCACTTACAAACACCGTAAATTATTTACTTTTTACCTGCTGCTGTAGGTTTTTTTGCGGCTGGCTTTTTATTCGATGCAGACTTCTTGGATTTAGCAGCAGTTGCTTTTGCTTTAGCTGCTTTTGGCTTAGCAGTTGCAGATTTGGCTTTAGTTGGTTTCACTTTTAATGCACCACCCTTTTTTGCATCTTTCGCCTTAGCCTTTTCAGTTTTCTTCTTTTCAGCTGTTTTCTTACTGGCAACAGCTTTTTTTACCTTTTTCTCACCACTTGCCGCCTTTTTGACTTTACTCAATGATTTTTTCTTTGATGCACCACTATCTGCTGCCTTCTTTTTAGCCTTAACCTTCTCTGCTGATTTTACGGCTTTTGATTTCAATTTTCCCTCGCTTGATTTACTAGCTGCAACTGATAGTTTGAATGAACCGGACGCACCTTTTCCTTTGGTTTGAATTAATTTGCCACTTGTAACAGCCGATTTCAAATAGCGTTTAATGAATGGTGCCAATTTTTGGGCATCACATTTGTATGTCGCACTAATATATTTCTTAATCGCCAAAAGTGATGAGCCGCCACGTTCCTTTAAATTCTTAATTGATGCGTCGACCATTTGATGTGTTGGTGGATGGGTAGGGGCAACCGACGGCTTTTTGGGTTTAGCTGCCTTAACCTTTTTGGCAACCACTTTTTTTTCAGCAATAGTAGCAGCAGTAGCTACTGGGGAGCTTACATTCACAACAGCAACTGAATCAGACATCTTTATTTATATATTGTAGATTAAAACCTCAATTAAAATTCCACGTATGTATTATACACTTTAAACACTTCACTCACTTTATGCACTGTACGCACTACACCAATAGAGCACTGGTAAATAAAGATAATTTCTGGAATTCAATATGTTGTTTAACTCTGTTTAAAATTTGAGAAGCAGAGCGAAAAGATGATAATCAAATTTTCACGTTCCAGTGCTATTTAGTGCTGCTATATGACAAACTTTAAGATTTATTTAATTCACTAAAATTCACTGAATTTACTAATTCAACAAATGAATGTGCAAAACGATAGTATGCATGTGTCACTTTCATATCAATATACTTAAATTGGAATAAAATCAATATTTTTCTTGTAACGAGTGTTTTAGTCGAAACTTTGTACTCAAAATATTAAATTTTCGCTAGTTTTAGTCGATTTTCTTAAAACTCCTTAATATAAATCAATTATTACTATTGAAAATATAAAATATATCAAATTATCAATCATCTAAACATTTTATTTTAAATATTACTTAAAATAATATGTTTGAAAAAATAAAATTAAATATCTCCATGGTATCACCAGAGCAATTCTCAGTGGCGTTAGTTGGATGCATGAAATAATCCAATATTTTGATGAATATTGAAAACTTTAATTTTGGTTGAAATGAGTGATGGTAATGAAATAAATAAATTTCACTAATGTGAATTATTTTAATATAATATTTAATTTTTTTATATTAATGCAAATATTCACTAATCAATCGCATTTTTAAATATGTATATATATATATATATATATATAATATATATGTGTGCATACAAAATTTTTTATTTAATTAATTAAATATTATTTTACTTAATAAAAAAATTTAACTTTTTCTTTAAAAAGTTTGCAATATATGTCAAAGCAAGGTACAAAATTCCCATATGTACATACATACGTGCTTACATACACGTATACAACTTGTATGCTTGGCGAAGGCAAAAGGCAAAGGTAGTAAGAGTATGATTGTATTCCAAAGTTAAAGAAATAAATATAAATATGAAAATATAATTTTAACTACATATATATTTTTAAAAAGTTGTATTTATGTAGCGAAAAAAATTATTTAACAATTAAATATATCAGGCTAGAGGCCTGGGTGTTAAAATACAGCCATAATCTATTTAACACGTTCGCGGACACTTAAAAATTCAGGAAGCTGCAAAAATAGATAGGCAATTATTTTTGAAACTAGTTGTAATATCCTAAATCTGATTACACATGTATTATAACTGTAGTCAGAATATCGTATTTTAACTGTTATATGAAAGTACTTAATGAATCAAGTGGTCATTACTTTAAAATGTATATTAATTACAAAAACTTAAAGTTACATGAAATTAAATGAATAAAACTTGGCTTTAAAATTTGAATGCTATAGCATTCACGTCCGCGAACGTGTTAATTGTATAATGAGAATGTACATATGTACTCATGCACATCAAATATAGGATCACAACAGAATTGTGAGTTTGTTTAAAATTTTAATTGTACAAAATTTTGAATCTTTGTTAAAAGAATATTGTGGTCCTGAAAAGGACCGTTTTTTAAATATGTACGCAAGAAATTATTTAACCGCCGAAACCGTATAAAGTACGGCCTTGTCTCTTTAAAGCGTACACAACATCCATAGCTGTAACTGTTTTCCTTTTGGCATGTTCAGTATAGGTAACTGCATCACGGATAACATTCTCCAAAAATACTTTTAAAACACCACGAGTTTCTTCATATATCAAACCAGATATACGTTTTACACCACCACGACGAGCTAAACGTCGAATAGCTGGTTTAGTGATACCTTGGATGTTATCACGTAAAACTTTGCGATGACGTTTGGCACCACCTTTTCCCAAACCTTTACCACCTTTGCCGCGACCAGTCATTTTTTGATATTTACTATTTGCACAAGTAAGAATTTAACACTTTAACACTGTAACACTTCACCACCAATGAAATAACAGAAGCGAGAGCACATCTATTTATACCAAAATCTCACAACTGCAATACCCAAGCCAAAAGGTACACCATACATCTATCTCGCTTCAACACATGCCTACATAATACATGGACTTGTGAAACGTTGTTGTTGAAATTGCTACTTAAGATGTGAACGTCATACAATTTGTTATAGGTACAGTGTTTAGTGTTCTATAGTGTTCAAGTGTGGGAAAATAATAAAGTGAGTAGTGAAAAATGGCTCGTACAAAGCAAACAGCCCGAAAATCGACTGGTGGAAAGGCACCACGTAAACAATTGGCGACAAAAGCTGCACGCAAAAGTGCACCAGCAACTGGTGGAGTTAAAAAGCCACATCGTTATCGTCCAGGTACAGTGGCGTTGCGTGAAATTCGTCGCTATCAAAAGAGTACCGAATTATTGATACGGAAATTGCCATTCCAGCGCTTGGTTCGTGAAATAGCGCAAGATTTCAAAACTGATCTACGTTTCCAAAGTTCTGCTGTTATGGCTCTACAAGAAGCAAGTGAAGCATACTTGGTTGGTCTTTTTGAAGATACCAATTTGTGTGCCATCCATGCTAAGCGTGTTACAATTATGCCAAAAGATATTCAATTGGCTAGACGTATTCGTGGTGAACGTGCTTAAATCAATAAGAAAACTTACGAAAAAACGGTCCTTTTCAGGACCACAATTTGTTAAACGAAAAAGATGAAAAATTTTATTGAAATATTTATGCATATATATGGGCCTGTTCGTAAATGCAAAAATTGGCAACACCGCAACTCACAAGTGGTCGAAAATGCAACAATGCAGTATATTGTGCGCAAATAGTAGCAAAACACAAATCATAAAAATGGCTGATGCAACAGATGTGTGCTGATTAGCAGTGGCAGTGCAGAATAATCATATTATGCAGCGCAGTGATGAATTTACGAATAGCCTCTATGTGTAGATATTTTTGTGTTTTCGTAAATGTATGTAGTACATACATATACAGTTCTTTATCTACTCCATATCGTTTATACTCGTGTGTTTTAAAGTATAGTCGGCATGCATGTATACACGTTTATGTAGGTATATGCACACATAACCAGTTTATAAGGAGCAATTTTGTCGCAATTCGGTAATATGTATAAAAATATAATACACCTAATGGGATGCCACGTTCTTTATTAAGAATATTAAATGAATAAGAAAACTATTATAAAAAAACGGTCCTTTTTGGGACCACAATTTGTTTAACGAAAAAGATCAAACATTTTATTGGAATATTTATGCGTAAACATATATGATATTTTTGTGTTTTCGTTAATGCACGTAGTACATACATACGCATTTCTTTATCTACTCCACATCATTTATACACGAGCGGTTTTTAGTACAGTCTGTAGGCATGTATACACATGTATGAATGAATATGTATACATAACCAGTTTATATGCCGCAGTTTTGGCGCAAATATACATGCGTCTATTCACATTCGATAATATGTATGAAAAAATAACACATTTAGTGAGAAATTATTTAAATCTCTTTGTAAATGTATTTTGTCGTCCTGAAAAGGACGGTTTGTTTGCGTCGGTATTTATAATTATAATTCGCCTATATTTTTCACTTTATGCTTTCTTTTCGGTCTTCTTTGGCAAAAGTACAGCTTGAATATTAGGCAAAACACCACCTTGAGCAATAGTTACACCGGACAACAATTTATTCAATTCTTCATCGTTGCGGATGGCCAATTGTAAATGACGTGGGATGATTCTTGTCTTTTTGTTATCACGAGCAGCATTACCAGCCAATTCAAGAACTTCAGCTGCTAAATATTCCATAACTGCAGCTAGATAAACTGGAGCACCGGCACCAACACGCTCAGCATAATTGCCTTTGCGCAACAAACGATGAATACGACCAACTGGAAATTGAAGACCAGCACGATTTGAACGGGACTTTGCCTTTCCCTTAACTTTACCACCTTTACCACGGCCTGACATTTTCACTGTTATAGATTGTTCACTTCACTACACTACAAAGCACTGTACTGTATTATACTCAATGTATAAGCACACTATTCACTGATACACAAAATGTGCGCTGCTTATATACTTTTTCGCTCTGCTGAGCACCAACCCTTATATTGTGCTGTTGAGCATCGTGCGTGTACTACTACTTCGTATTGTCTCGCCGAAGAGTTGGTCGGAAAACATACACTTAAGCCTGTATATTAAGTGACAAATAGTGTGAGTGAAAATAAAATCATAAAATCATCAAAGTTGTGAAGAAATTAAAATGCCGCCAAAAACTAGTGGAAAAGCAGCAAAGAAAGCCGGTAAGGCTCAAAAGAATATTACTAAAAATGATAAGAAAAAGAAGCGTAAGAGGAAGGAAAGTTATGCCATCTACATCTATAAAGTGTTGAAACAAGTACATCCTGATACCGGTATTTCATCCAAGGCCATGAGCATTATGAATAGTTTTGTGAATGACATCTTTGAGCGTATTGCTGCGGAAGCGTCGCGTTTAGCTCACTATAACAAACGTTCAACCATCACCAGTCGCGAAATTCAAACTGCTGTACGTTTACTCTTGCCCGGTGAATTGGCCAAACATGCCGTCAGTGAAGGTACCAAAGCTGTTACCAAATATACCAGTTCCAAATAATTTTTCCAACTGAACTGAACTGGTATATAAATATATTAACAAAACAAGGCCCTTTTCAGGGCCATAAAATATAAATTAACAAAGAGAATGAAAAAATGTCTTCATTAATATATCTCTACATATGTATGCACATTGAAATTAATTTTAAAATTTCTTAATATTGAAGAATATGTTCATATGGTTTCATTAGTCTATTAAATATGATATTGGTTTGTTGAACTACTTGGTTTTTATTTTTTTTAATGTTTTCTACACACTGTAAGGAATAAATTCACTTTTGATCTTTTTGTTAAGAGATTTTGTAGCCCTGAAAAGGGCTTATTATTAATTTACCATGAAGGTTCCGTTTATAACTCACTTACAAACACCGTAAATTATTTACTTTTTACCTGCTGCTGTAGGTTTTTTTGCGGCTGGCTTTTTATTCGATGCAGACTTCTTGGATTTAGCAGCAGTTGCTTTTGCTTTAGCTGCTTTTGGCTTAGCAGTTGCAGATTTGGCTTTAGTTGGTTTCACTTTTAATGCACCACCCTTTTTTGCATCTTTCGCCTTAGCCTTTTCAGTTTTCTTCTTTTCAGCTGTTTTCTTACTGGCAACAGCTTTTTTTACCTTTTTCTCACCACTTGCCGCCTTTTTGACTTTACTCAATGATTTTTTCTTTGATGCACCACTATCTGCTGCCTTCTTTTTAGCCTTAACCTTCTCTGCTGATTTTACGGCTTTTGATTTCAATTTTCCCTCGCTTGATTTACTAGCTGCAACTGATAGTTTGAATGAACCGGACGCACCTTTTCCTTTGGTTTGAATTAATTTGCCACTTGTAACAGCCGATTTCAAATAGCGTTTAATGAATGGTGCCAATTTTTGGGCATCACATTTGTATGTCGCACTAATATATTTCTTAATCGCCAAAAGTGATGAGCCGCCACGTTCCTTTAAATTCTTAATTGATGCGTCGACCATTTGATGTGTTGGTGGATGGGTAGGGGCAACCGACGGCTTTTTGGGTTTAGCTGCCTTAACCTTTTTGGCAACCACTTTTTTTTCAGCAATAGTAGCAGCAGTAGCTACTGGGGAGCTTACATTCACAACAGCAACTGAATCAGACATCTTTATTTATATATTGTAGATTAAAACCTCAATTAAAATTCCACGTATGTATTATACACTTTAAACACTTCACTCACTTTATGCACTGTACGCACTACACCAATAGAGCACTGGTAAATAAAGATAATTTCTGGAATTCAATATGTTGTTTAACTCTGTTTAAAATTTGAGAAGCAGAGCGAAAAGATGATAATCAAATTTTCACGTTCCAGTGCTATTTAGTGCTGCTATATGACAAACTTTAAGATTTATTTAATTCACTAAAATTCACTGAATTTACTAATTCAACAAATGAATGTGCAAAACGATAGTATGCATGTGTCACTTTCATATCAATATACTTAAATTGGAATAAAATCAATATTTTTCTTGTAACGAGTGTTTTAGTCGAAACTTTGTACTCAAAATATTAAATTTTCGCTAGTTTTAGTCGATTTTCTTAAAACTCCTTAATATAAATCAATTATTACTATTGAAAATATAAAATATATCAAATTATCAATCATCTAAACATTTTATTTTAAATATTACTTAAAATAATATGTTTGAAAAAATAAAATTAAATATCTCCATGGTATCACCAGAGCAATTCTCAGTGGCGTTAGTTGGATGCATGAAATAATCCAATATTTTGATGAATATTGAAAACTTTAATTTTGGTTGAAATGAGTGATGGTAATGAAATAAATAAATTTCACTAATGTGAATTATTTTAATATAATATTTAATTTTTTTATATTAATGCAAATATTCACTAATCAATCGCATTTTTAAATATGTATATATATATATATATATATATAATATATATGTGTGCATACAAAATTTTTTATTTAATTAATTAAATATTATTTTACTTAATAAAAAAATTTAACTTTTTCTTTAAAAAGTTTGCAATATATGTCAAAGCAAGGTACAAAATTCCCATATGTACATACATACGTGCTTACATACACGTATACAACTTGTATGCTTGGCGAAGGCAAAAGGCAAAGGTAGTAAGAGTATGATTGTATTCCAAAGTTAAAGAAATAAATATAAATATGAAAATATAATTTTAACTACATATATATTTTTAAAAAGTTGTATTTATGTAGCGAAAAAAATTATTTAACAATTAAATATATCAGGCTAGAGGCCTGGGTGTTAAAATACAGCCATAATCTATTTAACACGTTCGCGGACACTTAAAAATTCAGGAAGCTGCAAAAATAGATAGGCAATTATTTTTGAAACTAGTTGTAATATCCTAAATCTGATTACACATGTATTATAACTGTAGTCAGAATATCGTATTTTAACTGTTATATGAAAGTACTTAATGAATCAAGTGGTCATTACTTTAAAATGTATATTAATTACAAAAACTTAAAGTTACATGAAATTAAATGAATAAAACTTGGCTTTAAAATTTGAATGCTATAGCATTCACGTCCGCGAACGTGTTAATTGTATAATGAGAATGTACATATGTACTCATGCACATCAAATATAGGATCACAACAGAATTGTGAGTTTGTTTAAAATTTTAATTGTACAAAATTTTGAATCTTTGTTAAAAGAATATTGTGGTCCTGAAAAGGACCGTTTTTTAAATATGTACGCAAGAAATTATTTAACCGCCGAAACCGTATAAAGTACGGCCTTGTCTCTTTAAAGCGTACACAACATCCATAGCTGTAACTGTTTTCCTTTTGGCATGTTCAGTATAGGTAACTGCATCACGGATAACATTCTCCAAAAATACTTTTAAAACACCACGAGTTTCTTCATATATCAAACCAGATATACGTTTTACACCACCACGACGAGCTAAACGTCGAATAGCTGGTTTAGTGATACCTTGGATGTTATCACGTAAAACTTTGCGATGACGTTTGGCACCACCTTTTCCCAAACCTTTACCACCTTTGCCGCGACCAGTCATTTTTTGATATTTACTATTTGCACAAGTAAGAATTTAACACTTTAACACTGTAACACTTCACCACCAATGAAATAACAGAAGCGAGAGCACATCTATTTATACCAAAATCTCACAACTGCAATACCCAAGCCAAAAGGTACACCATACATCTATCTCGCTTCAACACATGCCTACATAATACATGGACTTGTGAAACGTTGTTGTTGAAATTGCTACTTAAGATGTGAACGTCATACAATTTGTTATAGGTACAGTGTTTAGTGTTCTATAGTGTTCAAGTGTGGGAAAATAATAAAGTGAGTAGTGAAAAATGGCTCGTACAAAGCAAACAGCCCGAAAATCGACTGGTGGAAAGGCACCACGTAAACAATTGGCGACAAAAGCTGCACGCAAAAGTGCACCAGCAACTGGTGGAGTTAAAAAGCCACATCGTTATCGTCCAGGTACAGTGGCGTTGCGTGAAATTCGTCGCTATCAAAAGAGTACCGAATTATTGATACGGAAATTGCCATTCCAGCGCTTGGTTCGTGAAATAGCGCAAGATTTCAAAACTGATCTACGTTTCCAAAGTTCTGCTGTTATGGCTCTACAAGAAGCAAGTGAAGCATACTTGGTTGGTCTTTTTGAAGATACCAATTTGTGTGCCATCCATGCTAAGCGTGTTACAATTATGCCAAAAGATATTCAATTGGCTAGACGTATTCGTGGTGAACGTGCTTAAATCAATAAGAAAACTTACGAAAAAACGGTCCTTTTCAGGACCACAATTTGTTAAACGAAAAAGATGAAAAATTTTATTGAAATATTTATGCATATATATGGGCCTGTTCGTAAATGCAAAAATTGGCAACACCGCAACTCACAAGTGGTCGAAAATGCAACAATGCAGTATATTGTGCGCAAATAGTAGCAAAACACAAATCATAAAAATGGCTGATGCAACAGATGTGTGCTGATTAGCAGTGGCAGTGCAGAATAATCATATTATGCAGCGCAGTGATGAATTTACGAATAGCCTCTATGTGTAGATATTTTTGTGTTTTCGTAAATGTATGTAGTACATACATATACAGTTCTTTATCTACTCCATATCGTTTATACTCGTGTGTTTTAAAGTATAGTCGGCATGCATGTATACACGTTTATGTAGGTATATGCACACATAACCAGTTTATAAGGAGCAATTTTGTCGCAATTCGGTAATATGTATAAAAATATAATACACCTAATGGGATGCCACGTTCTTTATTAAGAATATTAAATGAATAAGAAAACTATTATAAAAAAACGGTCCTTTTTGGGACCACAATTTGTTTAACGAAAAAGATCAAACATTTTATTGGAATATTTATGCGTAAACATATATGATATTTTTGTGTTTTCGTTAATGCACGTAGTACATACATACGCATTTCTTTATCTACTCCACATCATTTATACACGAGCGGTTTTTAGTACAGTCTGTAGGCATGTATACACATGTATGAATGAATATGTATACATAACCAGTTTATATGCCGCAGTTTTGGCGCAAATATACATGCGTCTATTCACATTCGATAATATGTATGAAAAAATAACACATTTAGTGAGAAATTATTTAAATCTCTTTGTAAATGTATTTTGTCGTCCTGAAAAGGACGGTTTGTTTGCGTCGGTATTTATAATTATAATTCGCCTATATTTTTCACTTTATGCTTTCTTTTCGGTCTTCTTTGGCAAAAGTACAGCTTGAATATTAGGCAAAACACCACCTTGAGCAATAGTTACACCGGACAACAATTTATTCAATTCTTCATCGTTGCGGATGGCCAATTGTAAATGACGTGGGATGATTCTTGTCTTTTTGTTATCACGAGCAGCATTACCAGCCAATTCAAGAACTTCAACTGCTAAATATTCCATAACTGCAGCTAGATAAACTGGAGCACCGGCACCAACACGCTCAGCATAATTGCCTTTGCGCAACAAACGATGAATACGACCAACTGGAAATTGAAGACCAGCACGATTTGAACGGGACTTTGCCTTTCCCTTAACTTTACCACCTTTACCACGGCCTGACATTTTCACTGTTATAGATTGTTCACTTCACTACACTACAAAGCACTGTACTGTATTATACTCAATGTATAAGCACACTATTCACTGATACACAAAATGTGCGCTGCTTATATACTTTTTCGCTCTGCTGAGCACCAACCCTTATATTGTGCTGTTGAGCATCGTGCGTGTACTACTACTTCGTATTGTCTCGCCGAAGAGTTGGTCGGAAAACATACACTTAAGCCTGTATATTAAGTGACAAATAGTGTGAGTGAAAATAAAATCATAAAATCATCAAAGTTGTGAAGAAATTAAAATGCCGCCAAAAACTAGTGGAAAAGCAGCAAAGAAAGCCGGTAAGGCTCAAAAGAATATTACTAAAAATGATAAGAAAAAGAAGCGTAAGAGGAAGGAAAGTTATGCCATCTACATCTATAAAGTGTTGAAACAAGTACATCCTGATACCGGTATTTCATCCAAGGCCATGAGCATTATGAATAGTTTTGTGAATGACATCTTTGAGCGTATTGCTGCGGAAGCGTCGCGTTTAGCTCACTATAACAAGCGTTCAACCATCACCAGTCGCGAAATTCAAACTGCTGTACGTTTACTCTTGCCCGGTGAATTGGCCAAACATGCCGTCAGTGAAGGTACCAAAGCTGTTACCAAATATACCAGTTCCAAATAATTTTTCCAACTGAACCAATGGTATATAAATATATTAACAAAACAAGGCCCTTTTCAGGGCCATAAAATATAAATTAACAAAGAGAATGAAAAAATGTCTTCATTAATATATCTCTACATATGTATGCACATTGAAATTAATTTTACAATTTCTTAATATTGAAGAATATGTTCATATGGTTTCATTAGTCTATTAAATATGATATTGGTTTGTTGAACTACTTGGTTTTTATTTTTTTTAATGTTTTCTACACACTGTAAGGAATAAATTCACTTTTGATCTTTTTGTTAAGAGATTTTGTAGCCCTGAAAAGGGCTTATTAATTTACCATGAAGGTTCCGTTTATAACTCACTTACAAACACCGTAAATTATTTACTTTTTACCTGCTGCTGTAGGTTTTTTTGCGGCTGGCTTTTTATTCGATGCAGACTTCTTGGATTTAGCAGCAGTTGCTTTTGCTTTAGCTGCTTTTGGCTTAGCAGTTGCAGATTTGGCTTTAGTTGGTTTCACTTTTAATGCACCACCCTTTTTTGCATCTTTCGCCTTAGCCTTTTCAGTTTTCTTCTTTTCAGCTGTTTTCTTACTGGCAACAGCTTTTTTTACCTTTTTCTCACCACTTGCCGCCTTTTTGACTTTACTCAATGATTTTTTCTTTGATGCACCACTATCTGCTGCCTTCTTTTTAGCCTTAACCTTCTCTGCTGATTTTACGGCTTTTGATTTCAATTTTCCCTCGCTTGATTTACTAGCTGCAACTGATAGTTTGAATGAACCGGACGCACCTTTTCCTTTGGTTTGAATTAATTTGCCACTTGTAACAGCCGATTTCAAATAGCGTTTAATGAATGGTGCCAATTTTTGGGCATCACATTTGTATGTCGCACTAATATATTTCTTAATCGCCAAAAGTGATGAACCGCCACGTTCCTTTAAATTCTTAATTGATGCGTCGACCATTTGTTGTGTTGGTGGATGGGTAGGGGCAACCGACGGCTTTTTGGGTTTAGCTGTCTTAACCTTTTTGGCAACCACTTTTTTTTCAGCAATAGTAGCAGCAGTAGCTACTGGGGAGCTTACATTCACAACAGCAACTGAATCAGACATCTTTATTTATATATTGTAGATTAAAACCTCAATTAAAATTCCACGTATGTATTATACACTTTAAACACTTCACTCACTTTATGCACTGTACGCACTACACCAATAGAGCACTGGTAAATAAAGATAATTTCTGGAATTCAATATGTTGTTTAACTCTGTTTAAAATTTGAGAAGCAGAGCGAAAAGATGATAATCAAATTTTCACGTTCCAGTGCTATTTAGTGCTGCTATATGACAAACTTTAAGATTTATTTAATTCACTAAAATTCACTGAATTTACTAATTCAACAAATGAATGTGCAAAACGATAGTATGCATGTGTCACTTTCATATCAATATACTTAAATTGGAATAAAATCAATATTTTTCTTGTAACGAGTGTTTTAGTCGAAACTTTGTACTCAAAATATTAAATTTTCGCTAGTTTTAGTCGATTTTCTTAAAACTCCTTAATATAAATCAATTATTACTATTGAAAATATAAAATATATCAAATTATCAATCATCTAAACATTTTATTTTAAATATTACTTAAAATAATATGTTTGAAAAAATAAAATTAAATATCTCCATGGTATCACCAGAGCAATTCTCAGTGGCGTTAGTTGGATGCATGAAATAATCCAATATTTTGATGAATATTGAAAACTTTAATTTTGGTTGAAATGAGTGATGGTAATGAAATAAATAAATTTCACTAATGTGAATTATTTTAATATAATATTTAATTTTTTTATATTAATGCAAATATTCACTAATCAATCGCATTTTTAAATATGTATATATATATATATATATATATAATATATATGTGTGCATACAAAATTTTTTATTTAATTAATTAAATATTATTTTACTTAATAAAAAAATTTAACTTTTTCTTTAAAAAGTTTGCAATATATGTCAAAGCAAGGTACAAAATTCCCATATGTACATACATACGTGCTTACATACACGTATACAACTTGTATGCTTGGCGAAGGCAAAAGGCAAAGGTAGTAAGAGTATGATTGTATTCCAAAGTTAAAGAAATAAATATAAATATGAAAATATAATTTTAACTACATATATATTTTTAAAAAGTTGTATTTATGTAGCGAAAAAAATTATTTAACAATTAAATATATCAGGCTAGAGGCCTGGGTGTTAAAATACAGCCATAATCTATTTAACACGTTCGCGGACACTTAAAAATTCAGGAAGCTGCAAAAATAGATAGGCAATTATTTTTGAAACTAGTTGTAATATCCTAAATCTGATTACACATGTATTATAACTGTAGTCAGAATATCGTATTTTAACTGTTATATGAAAGTACTTAATGAATCAAGTGGTCATTACTTTAAAATGTATATTAATTACAAAAACTTAAAGTTACATGAAATTAAATGAATAAAACTTGGCTTTAAAATTTGAATGCTATAGCATTCACGTCCGCGAACGTGTTAATTGTATAATGAGAATGTACATATGTACTCATGCACATCAAATATAGGATCACAACAGAATTGTGAGTTTGTTTAAAATTTTAATTGTACAAAATTTTGAATCTTTGTTAAAAGAATATTGTGGTCCTGAAAAGGACCGTTTTTTAAATATGTACGCAAGAAATTATTTAACCGCCGAAACCGTATAAAGTACGGCCTTGTCTCTTTAAAGCGTACACAACATCCATAGCTGTAACTGTTTTCCTTTTGGCATGTTCAGTATAGGTAACTGCATCACGGATAACATTCTCCAAAAATACTTTTAAAACACCACGAGTTTCTTCATATATCAAACCAGATATACGTTTTACACCACCACGACGAGCTAAACGTCGAATAGCTGGTTTAGTGATACCTTGGATGTTATCACGTAAAACTTTGCGATGACGTTTGGCACCACCTTTTCCCAAACCTTTACCACCTTTGCCGCGACCAGTCATTTTTTGATATTTACTATTTGCACAAGTAAGAATTTAACACTTTAACACTGTAACACTTCACCACCAATGAAATAACAGAAGCGAGAGCACATCTATTTATACCAAAATCTCACAACTGCAATACCCAAGCCAAAAGGTACACCATACATCTATCTCGCTTCAACACATGCCTACATAATACATGGACTTGTGAAACGTTGTTGTTGAAATTGCTACTTAAGATGTGAACGTCATACAATTTGTTATAGGTACAGTGTTTAGTGTTCTATAGTGTTCAAGTGTGGGAAAATAATAAAGTGAGTAGTGAAAAATGGCTCGTACAAAGCAAACAGCCCGAAAATCGACTGGTGGAAAGGCACCACGTAAACAATTGGCGACAAAAGCTGCACGCAAAAGTGCACCAGCAACTGGTGGAGTTAAAAAGCCACATCGTTATCGTCCAGGTACAGTGGCGTTGCGTGAAATTCGTCGCTATCAAAAGAGTACCGAATTATTGATACGGAAATTGCCATTCCAGCGCTTGGTTCGTGAAATAGCGCAAGATTTCAAAACTGATCTACGTTTCCAAAGTTCTGCTGTTATGGCTCTACAAGAAGCAAGTGAAGCATACTTGGTTGGTCTTTTTGAAGATACCAATTTGTGTGCCATCCATGCTAAGCGTGTTACAATTATGCCAAAAGATATTCAATTGGCTAGACGTATTCGTGGTGAACGTGCTTAAATCAATAAGAAAACTTACGAAAAAACGGTCCTTTTCAGGACCACAATTTGTTAAACGAAAAAGATCAAAAATTTTATTGAAATATTTATGCATATATATGGGCCTGTTCGTAAATGCAAAAATTGACAACACCGCAACTCACAAGTGGTCGAAAATGCAACAATGCAGTATATTGTGCGCAAATAGTAGCAAAACACAAATCATAAAAATGGCTGATGCAACAGATGTGTGCTGATTAGCAGTGGCAGTGCAGAATAATCATATTATGCAGCGCAGTGATGAATTTACGAATAGCCTCTATGTGTAGATATTTTTGTGTTTTCGTAAATGTATGTAGTACATACATATACAGTTCTTTATCTACTCCATATCGTTTATACTCGTGTGTTTTAAAGTATAGTCGGCATGCATGTATACACGTTTATGTAGGTATATGCACACATAACCAGTTTATAAGGAGCAATTTTGTCGCAATTCGGTAATATGTATAAAAATATAATACACCTAATGGGATGCCACGTTCTTTATTAAGAATATTAAATGAATAAGAAAACTATTATAAAAAAACGGTCCTTTTTGGGACCACAATTTGTTTAACGAAAAAGATCAAACATTTTATTGGAATATTTATGCGTAAACATATATGATATTTTTGTGTTTTCGTTAATGCACGTAGTACATACATACAAACATACATACGCATTTCTTTATCTACTCCACATCATTTATACACGAGCGGTTTTTAGTACAGTCTGTAGGCATGTATACACATGTATGAATGAATATGTATACATAACCAGTTTATATGCCGCAGTTTTGGCGCAAATATACATGCGTCTATTCACATTCGATAATATGTATGAAAAAATAACACATTTAGTGAGAAATTATTTAAATCTCTTTGTAAATGTATTTTGTCGTCCTGAAAAGGACGGTTTGTTTGCGTCGGTATTTATAATTATAATTCGCCTATATTTTTCACTTTATGCTTTCTTTTCGGTCTTCTTTGGCAAAAGTACAGCTTGAATATTAGGCAAAACACCACCTTGAGCAATAGTTACACCGGACAACAATTTATTCAATTCTTCATCGTTGCGGATGGCCAATTGTAAATGACGTGGGATGATTCTTGTCTTTTTGTTATCACGAGCAGCATTACCAGCCAATTCAAGAACTTCAGCTGCTAAATATTCCATAACTGCAGCTAGATAAACTGGAGCACCGGCACCAACACGCTCAGCATAATTGCCTTTGCGCAACAAACGATGAATACGACCAACTGGAAATTGAAGACCAGCACGATTTGAACGGGACTTTGCCTTTCCCTTAACTTTACCACCTTTACCACGGCCTGACATTTTCACTGTTATAGATTGTTCACTTCACTACACTACAAAGCACTGTACTGTATTATACTCAATGTATAAGCACACTATTCACTGATACACAAAATGTGCGCTGCTTATATACTTTTTCGCTCTGCTGAGCACCAACCCTTATATTGTGCTGTTGAGCATCGTGCGTGTACTACTACTTCGTATTGTCTCGCCGAAGAGTTGGTCGGAAAACATACACTTAAGCCTGTATATTAAGTGACAAATAGTGTGAGTGAAAATAAAATCATAAAATCATCAAAGTTGTGAAGAAATTAAAATGCCGCCAAAAACTAGTGGAAAAGCAGCAAAGAAAGCCGGTAAGGCTCAAAAGAATATTACTAAAAATGATAAGAAAAAGAAGCGTAAGAGGAAGGAAAGTTATGCCATCTACATCTATAAAGTGTTGAAACAAGTACATCCTGATACCGGTATTTCATCCAAGGCCATGAGCATTATGAATAGTTTTGTGAATGACATCTTTGAGCGTATTGCTGCGGAAGCGTCGCGTTTAGCTCACTATAACAAGCGTTCAACCATCACCAGTCGCGAAATTCAAACTGCTGTACGTTTACTCTTGCCCGGTGAATTGGCCAAACATGCCGTCAGTGAAGGTACCAAAGCTGTTACCAAATATACCAGTTCCAAATAATTTTTCCAACTGAACTGAACTGGTATATAAATATATTAACAAAACAAGGCCCTTTTCAGGGCCATAAAATATAAATTAACAAAGAGAATGAAAAAATGTCTTCATTAATATATCTCTACATATGTATGCACATTGAAATTAATTTTAAAATTTCTTAATATTGAAGAATATGTTCATATGGTTTCATTAGTCTATTAAATATGATATTGGTTTGTTGAACTACTTGGTTTTTATTTTTTTTAATGTTTTCTACACACTGTAAGGAATAAATTCACTTTTGATCTTTTTGTTAAGAGATTTTGTAGCCCTGAAAAGGGCTTATTATTAATTTACCATGAAGGTTCCGTTTATAACTCACTTACAAACACCGTAAATTATTTACTTTTTACCTGCTGCTGTAGGTTTTTTTGCGGCTGGCTTTTTATTCGATGCAGACTTCTTGGATTTAGCAGCAGTTGCTTTTGCTTTAGCTGCTTTTGGCTTAGCAGTTGCAGATTTGGCTTTAGTTGGTTTCACTTTTAATGCACGACCCTTTTTTGCATCTTTCGCCTTAGTCTTTTCAGTTTTCTTCTTTTCAGCTGTTTTCTTACTGGCAACAGCTTTTTTTACCTTTTTCTCACCACTTGCCGCCTTTTTGACTTTACTCAATGATTTTTTCTTTGATGCACCACTATCTGCTGCCTTCTTTTTAGCCTTAACCTTCTCTGCTGATTTTACGGCTTTTGATTTCAATTTTCCCTCGCTTGATTTACTAGCTGCAACTGATAGTTTGAATGAACCGGACGCACCTTTTCCTTTGGTTTGAATTAATTTGCCACTTGTAACAGCCGATTTCAAATAGCGTTTAATGAATGGTGCCAATTTTTGGGCATCACATTTGTATGTCGCACTAATATATTTCTTAATCGCCAAAAGTGATGAGCCGCCACGTTCCTTTAAATTCTTAATTGATGCGTCGACCATTTGTTGTGTTGGTGGATGGGTAGGGGCAACCGACGGCTTTTTGGGTTTAGCTGCCTTAACCTTTTTGGCAACCACTTTTTTTTCAGCAATAGTAGCAGCAGTAGCTACTGGGGAGCTTACATTCACAACAGCAACTGAATCAGACATCTTTATTTATATATTGTAGATTAAAACCTCAATTAAAATTCCACGTATGTATTATACACTTTAAACACTTCACTCACTTTATGCACTGTACGCACTACACCAATAGAGCACTGGTAAATAAAGATAATTTCTGGAATTCAATATGTTGTTTAACTCTGTTTAAAATTTGAGAAGCAGAGCGAAAAGATGATAATCAAATTTTCACGTTCCAGTGCTATTTAGTGCTGCTATATGACAAACTTTAAGATTTATTTAATTCACTAAAATTCACTGAATTTACTAATTCAACAAATGAATGTGCAAAACGATAGTATGCATGTGTCACTTTCATATCAATATACTTAAATTGGAATAAAATCAATATTTTTCTTGTAACGAGTGTTTTAGTCGAAACTTTGTACTCAAAATATTAAATTTTCGCTAGTTTTAGTCGATTTTCTTAAAACTCCTTAATATAAATCAATTATTACTATTGAAAATATAAAATATATCAAATTATCAATCATCTAAACATTTTATTTTAAATATTACTTAAAATAATATGTTTGAAAAAATAAAATTAAATATCTCCATGGTATCACCAGAGCAATTCTCAGTGGCGTTAGTTGGATGCATGAAATAATCCAATATTTTGATGAATATTGAAAACTTTAATTTTGGTTGAAATGAGTGATGGTAATGAAATAAATAAATTTCACTAATGTGAATTATTTTAATATAATATTTAATTTTTTTATATTAATGCAAATATTCACTAATCAATCGCATTTTTAAATATGTATATATATATATATATGTGTGCATACAAAATTTTTTATTTAATTAATTAAATATTATTTTACTTAATAAAAAAATTTAACTTTTTCTTTAAAAAGTTTGCAATATATGTCAAAGCAAGGTACAAAATTCCCATATGTACATACATACGTGCTTACATACACGTATACAACTTGTATGCTTGGCGAAGGCAAAAGGCAAAGGTAGTAAGAGTATGATTGTATTCCAAAGTTAAAGAAATAAATATAAATATGAAAATATAATTTTAACTACATATATATTTTTAAAAAGTTGTATTTATGTAGCGAAAAAAATTATTTAACAATTAAATATATCAGGCTAGAGGCCTGGGTGTTAAAATACAGCCATAATCTATTTAACACGTTCGCGGACACTTAAAAATTCAGGAAGCTGCAAAAATAGATAGGCAATTATTTTTGAAACTAGTTGTAATATCCTAAATCTGATTACACATGTATTATAACTGTAGTCAGAATATCGTATTTTAACTGTTATATGAAAGTACTTAATGAATCAAGTGGTCATTACTTTAAAATGTATATTAATTACAAAAACTTAAAGTTACATGAAATTAAATGAATAAAACTTGGCTTTAAAATTTGAATGCTATAGCATTCACGTCCGCGAACGTGTTAATTGTATAATGAGAATGTACATATGTACTCATGCACATCAAATATAGAATCACAACAGAATTGTGAGTTTGTTTAAAATTTTAATTGTACAAAATTTTGAATCTTTGTTAAAAGAATATTGTGGTCCTGAAAAGGACCGTTTTTTAAATATGTACGCAAGAAATTATTTAACCGCCGAAACCGTATAAAGTACGGCCTTGTCTCTTTAAAGCGTACACAACATCCATAGCTGTAACTGTTTTCCTTTTGGCATGTTCAGTATAGGTAACTGCATCACGGATAACATTCTCCAAAAATACTTTTAAAACACCACGAGTTTCTTCATATATCAAACCAGATATACGTTTTACACCACCACGACGAGCTAAACGTCGAATAGCTGGTTTAGTGATACCTTGGATGTTATCACGTAAAACTTTGCGATGACGTTTGGCACCACCTTTTCCCAAACCTTTACCACCTTTGCCGCGACCAGTCATTTTTTGATATTTACTATTTGCACAAGTAAGAATTTAACACTTTAACACTGTAACACTTCACCACCAATGAAATAACAGAAGCGAGAGCACATCTATTTATACCAAAATCTCACAACTGCAATACCCAAGCCAAAAGGTACACCATACATCTATCTCGCTTCAACACATGCCTACATAATACATGGACTTGTGAAACGTTGTTGTTGAAATTGCTACTTAAGATGTGAACGTCATACAATTTGTTATAGGTACAGTGTTTAGTGTTCTATAGTGTTCAAGTGTGGGAAAATAATAAAGTGAGTAGTGAAAAATGGCTCGTACAAAGCAAACAGCCCGAAAATCGACTGGTGGAAAGGCACCACGTAAACAATTGGCGACAAAAGCTGCACGCAAAAGTGCACCAGCAACTGGTGGAGTTAAAAAGCCACATCGTTATCGTCCAGGTACAGTGGCGTTGCGTGAAATTCGTCGCTATCAAAAGAGTACCGAATTATTGATACGGAAATTGCCATTCCAGCGCTTGGTTCGTGAAATAGCGCAAGATTTCAAAACTGATCTACGTTTCCAAAGTTCTGCTGTTATGGCTCTACAAGAAGCAAGTGAAGCATACTTGGTTGGTCTTTTTGAAGATACCAATTTGTGTGCCATCCATGCTAAGCGTGTTACAATTATGCCAAAAGATATTCAATTGGCTAGACGTATTCGTGGTGAACGTGCTTAAATCAATAAGAAAACTTACGAAAAAACGGTCCTTTTCAGGACCACAATTTGTTAAACGAAAAAGATCAAAAATTTTATTGAAATATTTATGCATATATATGGGCCTGTTCGTAAATGCAAAAATTGGCAACACCGCAACTCACAAGTGGTCGAAAATGCAACAATGCAGTATATTGTGCGCAAATAGTAGCAAAACACAAATCATAAAAATGGCTGATGCAACAGATGTGTGCTGATTAGCAGTGGCAGTGCAGAATAATCATATTATGCAGCGCAGTGATGAATTTACGAATAGCCTCTATGTGTAGATATTTTTGTGTTTTCGTAAATGTATGTAGTACATACATATACAGTTCTTTATCTACTCCATATCGTTTATACTCGTGTGTTTTAAAGTATAGTCGGCATGCATGTATACACGTTTATGTAGGTATATGCACACATAACCAGTTTATAAGGAGCAATTTTGTCGCAATTCGGTAATATGTATAAAAATATAATACACCTAATGGGATGCCACGTTCTTTATTAAGAATATTAAATGAATAAGAAAACTATTATAAAAAAACGGTCCTTTTTGGGACCACAATTTGTTTAACGAAAAAGATCAAACATTTTATTGGAATATTTATGCGTAAACATATATGATATTTTTGTGTTTTCGTTAATGCACGTAGTACATACATACAAACATACATACGCATTTCTTTATCTACTCCACATCATTTATACACGAGCGGTTTTTAGTACAGTCTGTAGGCATGTATACACATGTATGAATGAATATGTATACATAACCAGTTTATATGCCGCAGTTTTGGCGCAAATATACATGCGTCTATTCACATTCGATAATATGTATGAAAAAATAACACATTTAGTGAGAAATTATTTAAATCTCTTTGTAAATGTATTTTGTCGTCCTGAAAAGGACGGTTTGTTTGCGTCGGTATTTATAATTATAATTCGCCTATATTTTTCACTTTATGCTTTCTTTTCGGTCTTCTTTGGCAAAAGTACAGCTTGAATATTAGGCAAAACACCACCTTGAGCAATAGTTACACCGGACAACAATTTATTCAATTCTTCATCGTTGCGGATGGCCAATTGTAAATGACGTGGGATGATTCTTGTCTTTTTGTTATCACGAGCAGCATTACCAGCCAATTCAAGAACTTCAGCTGCTAAATATTCCATAACTGCAGCTAGATAAACTGGAGCACCGGCACCAACACGCTCAGCATAATTGCCTTTGCGCAACAAACGATGAATACGACCAACTGGAAATTGAAGACCAGCACGATTTGAACGGGACTTTGCCTTTCCCTTAACTTTACCACCTTTACCACGGCCTGACATTTTCACTGTTATAGATTGTTCACTTCACTACACTACAAAGCACTGTACTGTATTATACTCAATGTATAAGCACACTATTCACTGATACACAAAATGTGCGCTGCTTATATACTTTTTCGCTCTGCTGAGCACCAACCCTTATATTGTGCTGTTGAGCATCGTGCGTGTACTACTACTTCGTATTGTCTCGCCGAAGAGTTGGTCGGAAAACATACACTTAAGCCTGTATATTAAGTGACAAATAGTGTGAGTGAAAATAAAATCATAAAATCATCAAAGTTGTGAAGAAATTAAAATGCCGCCAAAAACTAGTGGAAAAGCAGCAAAGAAAGCCGGTAAGGCTCAAAAGAATATTACTAAAAATGATAAGAAAAAGAAGCGTAAGAGGAAGGAAAGTTATGCCATCTACATCTATAAAGTGTTGAAACAAGTACATCCTGATACCGGTATTTCATCCAAGGCCATGAGCATTATGAATAGTTTTGTGAATGACATCTTTGAGCGTATTGCTGCGGAAGCGTCGCGTTTAGCTCACTATAACAAGCGTTCAACCATCACCAGTCGCGAAATTCAAACTGCTGTACGTTTACTCTTGCCCGGTGAATTGGCCAAACATGCCGTCAGTGAAGGTACCAAAGCTGTTACCAAATATACCAGTTCCAAATAATTTTTCCAACTGAACTGAACTGGTATATAAATATATTAACAAAACAAGGCCCTTTTCAGGGCCATAAAATATAAATTAACAAAGAGAATGAAAAAATGTCTTCATTAATATATCTCTACATATGTATGCACATTGAAATTAATTTTAAAATTTCTTAATATTGAAGAATATGTTCATATGGTTTCATTAGTCTATTAAATATGATATTGGTTTGTTGAACTACTTGGTTTTTATTTTTTTTAATGTTTTCTACACACTGTAAGGAATAAATTCACTTTTGATCTTTTTGTTAAGAGATTTTGTAGCCCTGAAAAGGGCTTATTATTAATTTACCATGAAGGTTCCGTTTATAACTCACTTACAAACACCGTAAATTATTTACTTTTTACCTGCTGCTGTAGGTTTTTTTGCGGCTGGCTTTTTATTCGATGCAGACTTCTTGGATTTAGCAGCAGTTGCTTTTGCTTTAGCTGCTTTTGGCTTAGCAGTTGCAGATTTGGCTTTAGTTGGTTTCACTTTTAATGCACCACCCTTTTTTGCATCTTTCGCCTTAGTCTTTTCAGTTTTCTTCTTTTCAGCTGTTTTCTTACTGGCAACAGCTTTTTTTACCTTTTTCTCACCACTTGCCGCCTTTTTGACTTTACTCAATGATTTTTTCTTTGATGCACCACTATCTGCTGCCTTCTTTTTAGCCTTAACCTTCTCTGCTGATTTTACGGCTTTTGATTTCAATTTTCCCTCGCTTGATTTACTAGCTGCAACTGATAGTTTGAATGAACCGGACGCACCTTTTCCTTTGGTTTGAATTAATTTGCCACTTGTAACAGCCGATTTCAAATAGCGTTTAATGAATGGTGCCAATTTTTGGGCATCACATTTGTATGTCGCACTAATATATTTCTTAATCGCCAAAAGTGATGAGCCGCCACGTTCCTTTAAATTCTTAATTGATGCGTCGACCATTTGTTGTGTTGGTGGATGGGTAGGGGCAACCGACGGCTTTTTGGGTTTAGCTGCCTTAACCTTTTTGGCAACCACTTTTTTTTCAGCAATAGTAGCAGCAGTAGCTACTGGGGAGCTTACATTCACAACAGCAACTGAATCAGACATCTTTATTTATATATTGTAGATTAAAACCTCAATTAAAATTCCACGTATGTATTATACACTTTAAACACTTCACTCACTTTATGCACTGTACGCACTACACCAATAGAGCACTGGTAAATAAAGATAATTTCTGGAATTCAATATGTTGTTTAACTCTGTTTAAAATTTGAGAAGCAGAGCGAAAAGATGATAATCAAATTTTCACGTTCCAGTGCTATTTAGTGCTGCTATATGACAAACTTTAAGATTTATTTAATTCACTAAAATTCACTGAATTTACTAATTCAACAAATGAATGTGCAAAACGATAGTATGCATGTGTCACTTTCATATCAATATACTTAAATTGGAATAAAATCAATATTTTTCTTGTAACGAGTGTTTTAGTCGAAACTTTGTACTCAAAATATTAAATTTTCGCTAGTTTTAGTCGATTTTCTTAAAACTCCTTAATATAAATCAATTATTACTATTGAAAATATAAAATATATCAAATTATCAATCATCTAAACATTTTATTTTAAATATTACTTAAAATAATATGTTTGAAAAAATAAAATTAAATATCTCCATGGTATCACCAGAGCAATTCTCAGTGGCGTTAGTTGGATGCATGAAATAATCCAATATTTTGATGAATATTGAAAACTTTAATTTTGGTTGAAATGAGTGATGGTAATGAAATAAATAAATTTCACTAATGTGAATTATTTTAATATAATATTTAATTTTTTTATATTAATGCAAATATTCACTAATCAATCGCATTTTTAAATATGTATATATATATATATATGTGTGCATACAAAATTTTTTATTTAATTAATTAAATATTATTTTACTTAATAAAAAAATTTAACTTTTTCTTTAAAAAGTTTGCAATATATGTCAAAGCAAGGTACAAAATTCCCATATGTACATACATACGTGCTTACATACACGTATACAACTTGTATGCTTGGCGAAGGCAAAAGGCAAAGGTAGTAAGAGTATGATTGTATTCCAAAGTTAAAGAAATAAATATAAATATGAAAATATAATTTTAACTACATATATATTTTTAAAAAGTTGTATTTATGTAGCGAAAAAAATTATTTAACAATTAAATATATCAGGCTAGAGGCCTGGGTGTTAAAATACAGCCATAATCTATTTAACACGTTCGCGGACACTTAAAAATTCAGGAAGCTGCAAAAATAGATAGGCAATTATTTTTGAAACTAGTTGTAATATCCTAAATCTGATTACACATGTATTATAACTGTAGTCAGAATATCGTATTTTAACTGTTATATGAAAGTACTTAATGAATCAAGTGGTCATTACTTTAAAATGTATATTAATTACAAAAACTTAAAGTTACATGAAATTAAATGAATAAAACTTGGCTTTAAAATTTGAATGCTATAGCATTCACGTCCGCGAACGTGTTAATTGTATAATGAGAATGTACATATGTACTCATGCACATCAAATATAGAATCACAACAGAATTGTGAGTTTGTTTAAAATTTTAATTGTACAAAATTTTGAATCTTTGTTAAAAGAATATTGTGGTCCTGAAAAGGACCGTTTTTTAAATATGTACGCAAGAAATTATTTAACCGCCGAAACCGTATAAAGTACGGCCTTGTCTCTTTAAAGCGTACACAACATCCATAGCTGTAACTGTTTTCCTTTTGGCATGTTCAGTATAGGTAACTGCATCACGGATAACATTCTCCAAAAATACTTTTAAAACACCACGAGTTTCTTCATATATCAAACCAGATATACGTTTTACACCACCACGACGAGCTAAACGTCGAATAGCTGGTTTAGTGATACCTTGGATGTTATCACGTAAAACTTTGCGATGACGTTTGGCACCACCTTTTCCCAAACCTTTACCACCTTTGCCGCGACCAGTCATTTTTTGATATTTACTATTTGCACAAGTAAGAATTTAACACTTTAACACTGTAACACTTCACCACCAATGAAATAACAGAAGCGAGAGCACATCTATTTATACCAAAATCTCACAACTGCAATACCCAAGCCAAAAGGTACACCATACATCTATCTCGCTTCAACACATGCCTACATAATACATGGACTTGTGAAACGTTGTTGTTGAAATTGCTACTTAAGATGTGAACGTCATACAATTTGTTATAGGTACAGTGTTTAGTGTTCTATAGTGTTCAAGTGTGGGAAAATAATAAAGTGAGTAGTGAAAAATGGCTCGTACAAAGCAAACAGCCCGAAAATCGACTGGTGGAAAGGCACCACGTAAACAATTGGCGACAAAAGCTGCACGCAAAAGTGCACCAGCAACTGGTGGAGTTAAAAAGCCACATCGTTATCGTCCAGGTACAGTGGCGTTGCGTGAAATTCGTCGCTATCAAAAGAGTACCGAATTATTGATACGGAAATTGCCATTCCAGCGCTTGGTTCGTGAAATAGCGCAAGATTTCAAAACTGATCTACGTTTCCAAAGTTCTGCTGTTATGGCTCTACAAGAAGCAAGTGAAGCATACTTGGTTGGTCTTTTTGAAGATACCAATTTGTGTGCCATCCATGCTAAGCGTGTTACAATTATGCCAAAAGATATTCAATTGGCTAGACGTATTCGTGGTGAACGTGCTTAAATCAATAAGAAAACTTACGAAAAAACGGTCCTTTTCAGGACCACAATTTGTTAAACGAAAAAGATCAAAAATTTTATTGAAATATTTATGCATATATATGGGCCTGTTCGTAAATGCAAAAATTGGCAACACCGCAACTCACAAGTGGTCGAAAATGCAACAATGCAGTATATTGTGCGCAAATAGTAGCAAAACACAAATCATAAAAATGGCTGATGCAACAGATGTGTGCTGATTAGCAGTGGCAGTGCAGAATAATCATATTATGCAGCGCAGTGATGAATTTACGAATAGCCTCTATGTGTAGATATTTTTGTGTTTTCGTAAATGTATGTAGTACATACATATACAGTTCTTTATCTACTCCATATCGTTTATACTCGTGTGTTTTAAAGTATAGTCGGCATGCATGTATACACGTTTATGTAGGTATATGCACACATAACCAGTTTATAAGGAGCAATTTTGTCGCAATTCGGTAATATGTATAAAAATATAATACACCTAATGGGATGCCACGTTCTTTATTAAGAATATTAAATGAATAAGAAAACTATTATAAAAAAACGGTCCTTTTTGGGACCACAATTTGTTTAACGAAAAAGATCAAACATTTTATTGGAATATTTATGCGTAAACATATATGATATTTTTGTGTTTTCGTTAATGCACGTAGTACATACATACAAACATACATACGCATTTCTTTATCTACTCCACATCATTTATACACGAGCGGTTTTTAGTACAGTCTGTAGGCATGTATACACATGTATGAATGAATATGTATACATAACCAGTTTATATGCCGCAGTTTTGGCGCAAATATACATGCGTCTATTCACATTCGATAATATGTATGAAAAAATAACACATTTAGTGAGAAATTATTTAAATCTCTTTGTAAATGTATTTTGTCGTCCTGAAAAGGACGGTTTGTTTGCGTCGGTATTTATAATTATAATTCGCCTATATTTTTCACTTTATGCTTTCTTTTCGGTCTTCTTTGGCAAAAGTACAGCTTGAATATTAGGCAAAACACCACCTTGAGCAATAGTTACACCGGACAACAATTTATTCAATTCTTCATCGTTGCGGATGGCCAATTGTAAATGACGTGGGATGATTCTTGTCTTTTTGTTATCACGAGCAGCATTACCAGCCAATTCAAGAACTTCAGCTGCTAAATATTCCATAACTGCAGCTAGATAAACTGGAGCACCGGCACCAACACGCTCAGCATAATTGCCTTTGCGCAACAAACGATGAATACGACCAACTGGAAATTGAAGACCAGCACGATTTGAACGGGACTTTGCCTTTCCCTTAACTTTACCACCTTTACCACGGCCTGACATTTTCACTGTTATAGATTGTTCACTTCACTACACTACAAAGCACTGTACTGTATTATACTCAATGTATAAGCACACTATTCACTGATACACAAAATGTGCGCTGCTTATATACTTTTTCGCTCTGCTGAGCACCAACCCTTATATTGTGCTGTTGAGCATCGTGCGTGTACTACTACTTCGTATTGTCTCGCCGAAGAGTTGGTCGGAAAACATACACTTAAGCCTGTATATTAAGTGACAAATAGTGTGAGTGAAAATAAAATCATAAAATCATCAAAGTTGTGAAGAAATTAAAATGCCGCCAAAAACTAGTGGAAAAGCAGCAAAGAAAGCCGGTAAGGCTCAAAAGAATATTACTAAAAATGATAAGAAAAAGAAGCGTAAGAGGAAGGAAAGTTATGCCATCTACATCTATAAAGTGTTGAAACAAGTACATCCTGATACCGGTATTTCATCCAAGGCCATGAGCATTATGAATAGTTTTGTGAATGACATCTTTGAGCGTATTGCTGCGGAAGCGTCGCGTTTAGCTCACTATAACAAGCGTTCAACCATCACCAGTCGCGAAATTCAAACTGCTGTACGTTTACTCTTGCCCGGTGAATTGGCCAAACATGCCGTCAGTGAAGGTACCAAAGCTGTTACCAAATATACCAGTTCCAAATAATTTTTCCAACTGAACCAATGGTATATAAATATATTAACAAAACAAGGCCCTTTTCAGGGCCATAAAATATAAATTAACAAAGAGAATGAAAAAATGTCTTCATTAATATATCTCTACATATGTATGCACATTGAAATTAATTTTACAATTTCTTAATATTGAAGAATATGTTCATATGGTTTCATTAGTCTATTAAATATGATATTGGTTTGTTGAACTACTTGGTTTTTATTTTTTTTAATGTTTTCTACACACTGTAAGGAATAAATTCACTTTTGATCTTTTTGTTAAGAGATTTTGTAGCCCTGAAAAGGGCTTATTAATTTACCATGAAGGTTCCGTTTATAACTCACTTACAAACACCGTAAATTATTTACTTTTTACCTGCTGCTGTAGGTTTTTTTGCGGCTGGCTTTTTATTCGATGCAGACTTCTTGGATTTAGCAGCAGTTGCTTTTGCTTTAGCTGCTTTTGGCTTAGCAGTTGCAGATTTGGCTTTAGTTGGTTTCACTTTTAATGCACCACCCTTTTTTGCATCTTTCGCCTTAGCCTTTTCAGTTTTCTTCTTTTCAGCTGTTTTCTTACTGGCAACAGATTTTTTTACCTTTTTCTCACCACTTGCCGCCTTTTTGACTTTACTCAATGATTTTTTCTTTGATGCACCACTATCTGCTGCCTTCTTTTTAGCCTTAACCTTCTCTGCTGATTTTACGGCTTTTGATTTCAATTTTCCCTCGCTTGATTTACTAGCTGCAACTGATAGTTTGAATGAACCGGACGCACCTTTTCCTTTGGTTTGAATTAATTTGCCACTTGTAACAGCCGATTTCAAATAGCGTTTAATGAATGGTGCCAATTTTTGGGCATCACATTTGTATGTCGCACTAATATATTTCTTAATCGCCAAAAGTGATGAACCGCCACGTTCCTTTAAATTCTTAATTGATGCGTCGACCATTTGTTGTGTTGGTGGATGGGTAGGGGCAACCGACGGCTTTTTGGGTTTAGCTGCCTTAACCTTTTTGGCAACAACTTTTTTTTCAGCAATAGTAGCAGCAGTAGCTACTGGGGAGCTTACATTCACAACAGCAACTGAATCAGACATCTTTATTTATATATTGTAGATTAAAACCTCAATTAAAATTCCACGTATGTATTATACACTTTAAACACTTCACTCACTTTATGCACTGTACGCACTACACCAATAGAGCACTGGTAAATAAAGATAATTTCTGGAATTCAATATGTTGTTTAACTCTGTTTAAAATTTGAGAAGCAGAGCGAAAAGATGATAATCAAATTTTCACGTTCCAGTGCTATTTAGTGCTGCTATATGACAAACTTTAAGATTTATTTAATTCACTAAAATTCATTGAATTTACTAATTCAACAAATTTATATGTAAAACGATAGTATGCATGTGTCACTTTCATATCAATATACTTAAATTGGAATAAAGTCAATATTTTTCTTGTAACGAGTATTTTAGTCGAAACTTTGTACTCAAAATATTAAATTTTCGCTAGTTTTAGTCGATTTTCTTAAAACTCCTTAATATAAATCAATTATTACTATTGAAAATATAAAATATATCAAATTATCAATCATCTGAACATTTTATTTTATATATTACTTAAAATAATATGTTTGAAAAAATAAAATTAAATATCTCCATGGTATCACCAGAGCAATTCTCAGTGGCGTTAGTTGGATGCATGAAATATTCTAATATTTTGATGAATATTGAAAACTTTAATTTTGGTTGAAATGAGTGATGGTAATGAAATAAATAAATTTCACTAATGTGAATTATGTAAACTTTATTTTAATATAATACTTAATTTTTTGATATTAATGCAAATATTCACTAATCAATCGCGTTTTTAAATATGTATATATATATATATATGTGTGCATACAAATTTTTTTATTTAATTAATTAAATATTATTTTAATTAATAAAAAAATTTAACTTTTTCTTTAAAAAATTTGCAATATATATTATGTCAAAGCAAGGTACAAAATTCCCATATGCACATACATACGTGCTTACATACACGTATACAACTTGTATGCTTGACGAAGGCAAAAGGCAAAGGTAGTAAGAGTATGATTGTATTCCAAAGTTAAAGAAATAAATATAAATATAAAAATATAATTTTAACTACATACATATATATTTTTAAAAAGTTGTATTTATGTAGCGAAAAAAATTATTTAACAATTAAATATATCAGGCTAGAGGCCTGGGTGTTAAAATACAGCCATAATCTATTTAACACGTTCGCGGACACTTAAAAATTCAGGAAGCTGCAAAAATAGATAGGCAATTATTTTTGAAACTAGTTGTAATATCCTAAATCTGATTACACATGTATTATAACTGTAGTCAGAATATCGTATTTTAACTGTTATATGAAAGTACTTAATGAATCAAGTGGTCATTACTTTAAAATGTATATTAATTACAAAAACTTAAAGTTACATGAAATTAAATGAATAAAACTTGGCTTTAAAATTTGAATGCTATAGCATTCACGTCCGCGAACGTGTTAATTGTATAATGAGAATGTACATACGTACTCATGCACATCAAATATAGAATCACAACAGAATTGTGAGTTTGTTTAAAATTTTAATTGTACAAAATTTTGAATCTTTGTTAAAAGAATATTGTGGTCCTGAAAAGGACCGTTTTTTAAATATGTACGCAAGAAATTATTTAACCGCCGAAACCGTATAAAGTACGGCCTTGTCTCTTTAAAGCGTACACAACATCCATAGCTGTAACTGTTTTCCTTTTGGCATGTTCAGTATAGGTAACTGCATCACGGATAACATTCTCCAAAAATACTTTTAAAACACCACGAGTTTCTTCATATATCAAACCAGATATACGTTTTACACCACCACGACGAGCTAAACGTCGAATAGCTGGTTTAGTGATACCTTGGATGTTATCACGTAAAACTTTGCGATGACGTTTGGCACCACCTTTTCCCAAACCTTTACCACCTTTGCCGCGACCAGTCATTTTTTGATATTTACTATTTGCACAAGTAAGAATTTAACACTTTAACACTGTAACACTTCACCACCAATGAAATAACAGAAGCGAGAGCACATCTATTTATACCAAAATCTCACAACTACAATACCCAAGCCAAAAGGTACACCATACATCTATCTCGCTTCAACACATGCCTACATAATACATGGACTTGTGAAACGTTGTTGTTGAAATTGCTACTTAAGATGTGAACGTCATACAATTTGTTATAGGTACAGTGTTTAGTGTTCTATAGTGTTCAAGTGTGAGAAAATAATAAAGTGAGTAGTGAAAAATGGCTCGTACAAAGCAAACAGCCCGAAAATCGACTGGTGGAAAGGCACCACGTAAACAATTGGCGACAAAAGCTGCACGCAAAAGTGCACCAGCAACTGGTGGAGTTAAAAAGCCACATCGTTATCGTCCAGGTACAGTGGCGTTGCGTGAAATTCGTCGCTATCAAAAGAGTACCGAATTATTGATACGCAAATTGCCATTCCAGCGCTTGGTTCGTGAAATAGCGCAAGATTTCAAAACTGATCTACGTTTCCAAAGTTCTGCTGTTATGGCTCTACAAGAAGCAAGTGAAGCATACTTGGTTGGTCTTTTTGAAGATACCAATTTGTGTGCCATCCATGCTAAGCGTGTTACAATTATGCCAAAAGATATTCAATTGGCTAGACGTATTCGTGGTGAACGTGCTTAAATCAATAAGAAAACTTACGAAAAAACGGTCCTTTTCAGGACCACAATTTGTTAAACGAAAAAGATCAAAAATTTTATTGAAATATTTATGCATATATATGGGCCTGTTCGTAAATGCAAAAATTGGCAACACCGCAACTCACAAGTGGTCGAAAATGCAACAATGTAGTATATTGTGCGCAAATAGTAGCAAAACACAAATCATAAAAATGGCTGATGCAACAGATGTGTGCTGATTAGCAGTGGCAGTGCAGAATAATCATATTATGCAGCGCAGTGATGCATTTACGAATAGCCTCTATGTGTAGATATTTTTGTGTTTTCGTAAATGTATGTAGTACATACATATACAGTTCTTTATCTACTCCATATCGTTTATACTCGTGTGTTTTAAAGTATAGTCGGCATGCATGTATACACGTTTATGTAGGTATATGCACACATAACCAGTTTATAAGGAGCAATTTTGGCGCAATTCGGTAATATGTATAAAAATATAATACACCTAATGGGATGCCACGTTCTTTATTAAGAATATTAAATGAATAAGAAAACTATTATAAAAAAACGGTCCTTTTTGGGACCACAATTTGTTTAACGAAAAAGATCAAACATTTTATTGGAATATTTATGCGTAAACATATATGATATTTTTGTGTTTTCGTTAATGCACGTAGTACATACATACAAACATACATACGCATTTCTTTATCTACTCCACATCATTTATACACGAGCGGTTTTTAGTACAGTCTGTAGGCATGTATACACATGTATGAATGAATATGTATACATAACCAGTTTATATGCCGCAGTTTTGGCGCAAATATACATGCGTCTATTCACATTCGATAATATGTATGAAAAAATAACACATTTAGTGAGAAATTATTTAAATCTCTTTGTAAATGTATTTTGTCGTCCTGAAAAGGACGGTTTGTTTGCGTCGGTATTTATAATTATAATTCGCCTATATTTTTCACTTTATGCTTTCTTTTCGGTCTTCTTTGGCAAAAGTACAGCTTGAATATTAGGCAAAACACCACCTTGAGCAATAGTTACACCGGACAACAATTTATTCAATTCTTCATCGTTGCGGATGGCCAATTGTAAATGACGTGGGATGATTCTTGTCTTTTTGTTATCACGAGCAGCATTACCAGCCAATTCAAGAACTTCAGCTGCTAAATATTCCATAACTGCAGCTAGATAAACTGGAGCACCGGCACCAACACGCTCAGCATAATTGCCTTTGCGCAACAAACGATGAATACGACCAACTGGAAATTGAAGACCAGCACGATTTGAACGGGACTTTGCCTTTCCCTTAACTTTACCACCTTTACCACGGCCTGACATTTTCACTGTTATAGATTGTTCACTTCACTACACTACAAAGCACTGTACTGTATTATACTCAATGTATAAGCACACTATTCACTGATACACAAAATGTGCGCTGCTTATATACTTTTTCGTTATGCTGAGCACCAACCCTTATATTGTGCTGTTGAGCATCGTGCGTGTACTACTACTTCGCATTGTCTCGCCGAGGAGTTGGTCGGAAAACATACACTTAAGCCTGCACACGACACATGGTATGTATAATAAGTGACAAATAGTGTGAGTGAAAATAAAATCATAAAATCATCAAAGTTGTGAAGAAATTAAAATGCCGCCAAAAACTAGTGGAAAAGCAGCAAAGAAAGCCGGTAAGGCTCAAAAGAATATTACTAAAAATGATAAGAAAAAGAAGCGTAAGAGGAAGGAAAGTTATGCCATCTACATCTATAAAGTGTTGAAACAAGTACATCCTGATACCGGTATTTCATCCAAGGCCATGAGCATTATGAATAGTTTTGTGAATGACATCTTTGAGCGCATTGCTGCGGAAGCGTCGCGTTTAGCTCACTATAACAAGCGTTCAACCATCACCAGTCGCGAAATTCAAACTGCTGTACGTTTACTCTTGCCCGGTGAATTGGCCAAACATGCCGTCAGTGAAGGTACCAAAGCTGTTACCAAATATACCAGTTCCAAATAATTTTTCCAACTGAACCAATGGTATATAAATATATTAACAAAACAAGGCCCTTTTCAGGGCCATAAAATATAAATTAACAAAGAGAATGAAAAAATGTCTTCATTAATATATCTCTACATATGTATGCACATTGAAATTAATTTTAAAATTTCTTAATATTGAAGAATATGTTCATATGGTTTCATTAGTCTATTAAATATGATATTGGTTTGTTGAACTACTTGGTTTTTATTTTTTTTAATGTTTTCTACACACTGTAAGGAATAAATTCACTTTTGATCTTTTTGTTAAGAGATTTTGTAGCCCTGAAAAGGGCTTATTATTAATTTACCATGAAGGTTCCGTTTATAACTCACTTACAAACACCGTAAATTATTTACTTTTTACCTGCTGCTGTAGGTTTTTTTGCGGCTGGCTTTTTATTCGATGCAGACTTCTTGGATTTAGCAGCAGTTGCTTTTGCTTTAGCTGCTTTTGGCTTAGCAGTTGCAGATTTGGCTTTAGTTGGTTTCACTTTTAATGCACCACCCTTTTTTGCATCTTTCGCCTTAGCCTTTTCAGTTTTCTTCTTTTCAGCTGTTTTCTTACTGGCAACAGATTTTTTTACCTTTTTCTCACCACTTGCCGCCTTTTTGACTTTACTCAATGATTTTTTCTTTGATGCACCACTATCTGCTGCCTTCTTTTTAGCCTTAACCTTCTCTGCTGATTTTACGGCTTTTGATTTCAATTTTCCCTCGCTTGATTTACTAGCTGCAACTGATAGTTTGAATGAACCGGACGCACCTTTTCCTTTGGTTTGAATTAATTTGCCACTTGTAACAGCCGATTTCAAATAGCGTTTAATGAATGGTGCCAATTTTTGGGCATCACATTTGTATGTCGCACTAATATATTTCTTAATCGCCAAAAGTGATGAACCGCCACGTTCCTTTAAATTCTTAATTGATGCGTCGACCATTTGTTGTGTTGGTGGATGGGTAGGGGCAACCGACGGCTTTTTGGGTTTAGCTGCCTTAACCTTTTTGGCAACAACTTTTTTTTCAGCAATAGTAGCAGCAGTAGCTACTGGGGAGCTTACATTCACAACAGCAACTGAATCAGACATCTTTATTTATATATTGTAGATTAAAACCTCAATTAAAATTCCACGTATGTATTATACACTTTAAACACTTCACTCACTTTATGCACTGTACGCACTACACCAATAGAGCACTGGTAAATAAAGATAATTTCTGGAATTCAATATGTTGTTTAACTCTGTTTAAAATTTGAGAAGCAGAGCGAAAAGATGATAATCAAATTTTCACGTTCCAGTGCTATTTAGTGCTGCTATATGACAAACTTTAAGATTTATTTAATTCACTAAAATTCATTGAATTTACTAATTCAACAAATTTATATGTAAAACGATAGTATGCATGTGTCACTTTCATATCAATATACTTAAATTGGAATAAAGTCAATATTTTTCTTGTAACGAGTATTTTAGTCGAAACTTTGTACTCAAAATATTAAATTTTCGCTAGTTTTAGTCGATTTTCTTAAAACTCCTTAATATAAATCAATTATTACTATTGAAAATATAAAATATATCAAATTATCAATCATCTGAACATTTTATTTTATATATTACTTAAAATAATATGTTTGAAAAAATAAAATTAAATATCTCCATGGTATCACCAGAGCAATTCTCAGTGGCGTTAGTTGGATGCATGAAATATTCTAATATTTTGATGAATATTGAAAACTTTAATTTTGGTTGAAATGAGTGATGGTAATGAAATAAATAAATTTCACTAATGTGAATTATGTAAACTTTATTTTAATATAATACTTAATTTTTTGATATTAATGCAAATATTCACTAATCAATCGCGTTTTTAAATATGTATATATATATATATATGTGTGCATACAAATTTTTTTATTTAATTAATTAAATATTATTTTAATTAATAAAAAAATTTAACTTTTTCTTTAAAAAATTTGCAATATATATTATGTCAAAGCAAGGTACAAAATTCCCATATGCACATACATACGTGCTTACATACACGTATACAACTTGTATGCTTGACGAAGGCAAAAGGCAAAGGTAGTAAGAGTATGATTGTATTCCAAAGTTAAAGAAATAAATATAAATATAAAAATATAATTTTAACTACATACATATATATTTTTAAAAAGTTGTATTTATGTAGCGAAAAAAATTATTTAACAATTAAATATATCAGGCTAGAGGCCTGGGTGTTAAAATACAGCCATAATCTATTTAACACGTTCGCGGACACTTAAAAATTCAGGAAGCTGCAAAAATAGATAGGCAATTATTTTTGAAACTAGTTGTAATATCCTAAATCTGATTACACATGTATTATAACTGTAGTCAGAATATCGTATTTTAACTGTTATATGAAAGTACTTAATGAATCAAGTGGTCATTACTTTAAAATGTATATTAATTACAAAAACTTAAAGTTACATGAAATTAAATGAATAAAACTTGGCTTTAAAATTTGAATGCTATAGCATTCACGTCCGCGAACGTGTTAATTGTATAATGAGAATGTACATACGTACTCATGCACATCAAATATAGAATCACAACAGAATTGTGAGTTTGTTTAAAATTTTAATTGTACAAAATTTTGAATCTTTGTTAAAAGAATATTGTGGTCCTGAAAAGGACCGTTTTTTAAATATGTACGCAAGAAATTATTTAACCGCCGAAACCGTATAAAGTACGGCCTTGTCTCTTTAAAGCGTACACAACATCCATAGCTGTAACTGTTTTCCTTTTGGCATGTTCAGTATAGGTAACTGCATCACGGATAACATTCTCCAAAAATACTTTTAAAACACCACGAGTTTCTTCATATATCAAACCAGATATACGTTTTACACCACCACGACGAGCTAAACGTCGAATAGCTGGTTTAGTGATACCTTGGATGTTATCACGTAAAACTTTGCGATGACGTTTGGCACCACCTTTTCCCAAACCTTTACCACCTTTGCCGCGACCAGTCATTTTTTGATATTTACTATTTGCACAAGTAAGAATTTAACACTTTAACACTGTAACACTTCACCACCAATGAAATAACAGAAGCGAGAGCACATCTATTTATACCAAAATCTCACAACTACAATACCCAAGCCAAAAGGTACACCATACATCTATCTCGCTTCAACACATGCCTACATAATACATGGACTTGTGAAACGTTGTTGTTGAAATTGCTACTTAAGATGTGAACGTCATACAATTTGTTATAGGTACAGTGTTTAGTGTTCTATAGTGTTCAAGTGTGAGAAAATAATAAAGTGAGTAGTGAAAAATGGCTCGTACAAAGCAAACAGCCCGAAAATCGACTGGTGGAAAGGCACCACGTAAACAATTGGCGACAAAAGCTGCACGCAAAAGTGCACCAGCAACTGGTGGAGTTAAAAAGCCACATCGTTATCGTCCAGGTACAGTGGCGTTGCGTGAAATTCGTCGCTATCAAAAGAGTACCGAATTATTGATACGCAAATTGCCATTCCAGCGCTTGGTTCGTGAAATAGCGCAAGATTTCAAAACTGATCTACGTTTCCAAAGTTCTGCTGTTATGGCTCTACAAGAAGCAAGTGAAGCATACTTGGTTGGTCTTTTTGAAGATACCAATTTGTGTGCCATCCATGCTAAGCGTGTTACAATTATGCCAAAAGATATTCAATTGGCTAGACGTATTCGTGGTGAACGTGCTTAAATCAATAAGAAAACTTACGAAAAAACGGTCCTTTTCAGGACCACAATTTGTTAAACGAAAAAGATCAAAAATTTTATTGAAATATTTATGCATATATATGGGCCTGTTCGTAAATGCAAAAATTGGCAACACCGCAACTCACAAGTGGTCGAAAATGCAACAATGCAGTATATTGTGCGCAAATAGTAGCAAAACACAAATCATAAAAATGGCTGATGCAACAGATGTGTGCTGATTAGCAGTGGCAGTGCAGAATAATCATATTATGCAGCGCAGTGATGCATTTACGAATAGCCTCTATGTGTAGATATTTTTGTGTTTTCGTAAATGTATGTAGTACATACATATACAGTTCTTTATCTACTCCATATCGTTTATACTCGTGTGTTTTAAAGTATAGTCGGCATGCATGTATACACGTTTATGTAGGTATATGCACACATAACCAGTTTATAAGGAGCAATTTTGGCGCAATTCGGTAATATGTATAAAAATATAATACACCTAATGGGATGCCACGTTCTTTATTAAGAATATTAAATGAATAAGAAAACTATTATAAAAAAACGGTCCTTTTTGGGACCACAATTTGTTTAACGAAAAAGATCAAACATTTTATTGGAATATTTATGCGTAAACATATATGATATTTTTGTGTTTTCGTTAATGCACGTAGTACATACATACAAACATACATACGCATTTCTTTATCTACTCCACATCATTTATACACGAGCGGTTTTTAGTACAGTCTGTAGGCATGTATACACATGTATGAATGAATATGTATACATAACCAGTTTATATGCCGCAGTTTTGGCGCAAATATACATGCGTCTATTCACATTCGATAATATGTATGAAAAAATAACACATTTAGTGAGAAATTATTTAAATCTCTTTGTAAATGTATTTTGTCGTCCTGAAAAGGACGGTTTGTTTGCGTCGGTATTTATAATTATAATTCGCCTATATTTTTCACTTTATGCTTTCTTTTCGGTCTTCTTTGGCAAAAGTACAGCTTGAATATTAGGCAAAACACCACCTTGAGCAATAGTTACACCGGACAACAATTTATTCAATTCTTCATCGTTGCGGATGGCCAATTGTAAATGACGTGGGATGATTCTTGTCTTTTTGTTATCACGAGCAGCATTACCAGCCAATTCAAGAACTTCAGCTGCTAAATATTCCATAACTGCAGCTAGATAAACTGGAGCACCGGCACCAACACGCTCAGCATAATTGCCTTTGCGCAACAAACGATGAATACGACCAACTGGAAATTGAAGACCAGCACGATTTGAACGGGACTTTGCCTTTCCCTTAACTTTACCACCTTTACCACGGCCTGACATTTTCACTGTTATAGATTGTTCACTTCACTACACTACAAAGCACTGTACTGTATTATACTCAATGTATAAGCACACTATTCACTGATACACAAAATGTGCGCTGCTTATATACTTTTTCGTTATGCTGAGCACCAACCCTTATATTGTGCTGTTGAGCATCGTGCGTGTACTACTACTTCGCATTGTCTCGCCGTTTATCAGCGAGTTGGTCGGAAAACATACACTTAAGCCTGCACACGACACATGGTATGTATAATAAGTGACAAATAGTGTGAGTGAAAATAAAATCATAAAATCATCAAAGTTGTGAAGAAATTAAAATGCCGCCAAAAACTAGTGGAAAAGCAGCAAAGAAAGCCGGTAAGGCTCAAAAGAATATTACTAAAAATGATAAGAAAAAGAAGCGTAAGAGGAAGGAAAGTTATGCCATCTACATCTATAAAGTGTTGAAACAAGTACATCCTGATACCGGTATTTCATCCAAGGCCATGAGCATTATGAATAGTTTTGTGAATGACATCTTTGAGCGCATTGCTGCGGAAGCGTCGCGTTTAGCTCACTATAACAAGCGTTCAACCATCACCAGTCGCGAAATTCAAACTGCTGTACGTTTACTCTTGCCCGGTGAATTGGCCAAACATGCCGTCAGTGAAGGTACCAAAGCTGTTACCAAATATACCAGTTCCAAATAATTTTTCCAACTGAACCAATGGTATATAAATATATTAACAAAACAAGGCCCTTTTCAGGGCCATAAAATATAAATTAACAAAGAGAATGAAAAAATGTCTTCATTAATATATCTCTACATATGTATGCACATTGAAATTAATTTTAAAATTTCTTAATATTGAAGAATATGTTCATATGGTTTCATTAGTCTATTAAATATGATATTGGTTTGTTGAACTACTTGGTTTTTATTTTTTTTAATGTTTTCTACACACTGTAAGGAATAAATTCACTTTTGATCTTTTTGTTAAGAGATTTTGTAGCCCTGAAAAGGGCTTATTATTAATTTACCATGAAGGTTCCGTTTATAACTCACTTACAAACACCGTAAATTATTTACTTTTTACCTGCTGCTGTAGGTTTTTTTGCGGCTGGCTTTTTATTCGATGCAGACTTCTTGGATTTAGCAGCAGTTGCTTTTGCTTTAGCTGCTTTTGGCTTAGCAGTTGCAGATTTGGCTTTAGTTGGTTTCACTTTTAATGCACCACCCTTTTTTGCATCTTTCGCCTTAGCCTTTTCAGTTTTCTTCTTTTCAGCTGTTTTCTTACTGGCAACAGATTTTTTTACCTTTTTCTCACCACTTGCCGCCTTTTTGACTTTACTCAATGATTTTTTCTTTGATGCACCACTATCTGCTGCCTTCTTTTTAGCCTTAACCTTCTCTGCTGATTTTACGGCTTTTGATTTCAATTTTCCCTCGCTTGATTTACTAGCTGCAACTGATAGTTTGAATGAACCGGACGCACCTTTTCCTTTGGTTTGAATTAATTTGCCACTTGTAACAGCCGATTTCAAATAGCGTTTAATGAATGGTGCCAATTTTTGGGCATCACATTTGTATGTCGCACTAATATATTTCTTAATCGCCAAAAGTGATGAACCGCCACGTTCCTTTAAATTCTTAATTGATGCGTCGACCATTTGTTGTGTTGGTGGATGGGTAGGGGCAACCGACGGCTTTTTGGGTTTAGCTGCCTTAACCTTTTTGGCAACAACTTTTTTTTCAGCAATAGTAGCAGCAGTAGCTACTGGGGAGCTTACATTCACAACAGCAACTGAATCAGACATCTTTATTTATATATTGTAGATTAAAACCTCAATTAAAATTCCACGTATGTATTATACACTTTAAACACTTCACTCACTTTATGCACTGTACGCACTACACCAATAGAGCACTGGTAAATAAAGATAATTTCTGGAATTCAATATGTTGTTTAACTCTGTTTAAAATTTGAGAAGCAGAGCGAAAAGATGATAATCAAATTTTCACGTTCCAGTGCTATTTAGTGCTGCTATATGACAAACTTTAAGATTTATTTAATTCACTAAAATTCATTGAATTTACTAATTCAACAAATTTATATGTAAAACGATAGTATGCATGTGTCACTTTCATATCAATATACTTAAATTGGAATAAAGTCAATATTTTTCTTGTAACGAGTATTTTAGTCGAAACTTTGTACTCAAAATATTAAATTTTCGCTAGTTTTAGTCGATTTTCTTAAAACTCCTTAATATAAATCAATTATTACTATTGAAAATATAAAATATATCAAATTATCAATCATCTGAACATTTTATTTTATATATTACTTAAAATAATATGTTTGAAAAAATAAAATTAAATATCTCCATGGTATCACCAGAGCAATTCTCAGTGGCGTTAGTTGGATGCATGAAATATTCTAATATTTTGATGAATATTGAAAACTTTAATTTTGGTTGAAATGAGTGATGGTAATGAAATAAATAAATTTCACTAATGTGAATTATGTAAACTTTATTTTAATATAATACTTAATTTTTTGATATTAATGCAAATATTCACTAATCAATCGCGTTTTTAAATATGTATATATATATATATATGTGTGCATACAAATTTTTTTATTTAATTAATTAAATATTATTTTAATTAATAAAAAAATTTAACTTTTTCTTTAAAAAATTTGCAATATATATTATGTCAAAGCAAGGTACAAAATTCCCATATGCACATACATACGTGCTTACATACACGTATACAACTTGTATGCTTGACGAAGGCAAAAGGCAAAGGTAGTAAGAGTATGATTGTATTCCAAAGTTAAAGAAATAAATATAAATATAAAAATATAATTTTAACTACATACATATATATTTTTAAAAAGTTGTATTTATGTAGCGAAAAAAATTATTTAACAATTAAATATATCAGGCTAGAGGCCTGGGTGTTAAAATACAGCCATAATCTATTTAACACGTTCGCGGACACTTAAAAATTCAGGAAGCTGCAAAAATAGATAGGCAATTATTTTTGAAACTAGTTGTAATATCCTAAATCTGATTACACATGTATTATAACTGTAGTCAGAATATCGTATTTTAACTGTTATATGAAAGTACTTAATGAATCAAGTGGTCATTACTTTAAAATGTATATTAATTACAAAAACTTAAAGTTACATGAAATTAAATGAATAAAACTTGGCTTTAAAATTTGAATGCTATAGCATTCACGTCCGCGAACGTGTTAATTGTATAATGAGAATGTACATACGTACTCATGCACATCAAATATAGAATCACAACAGAATTGTGAGTTTGTTTAAAATTTTAATTGTACAAAATTTTGAATCTTTGTTAAAAGAATATTGTGGTCCTGAAAAGGACCGTTTTTTAAATATGTACGCAAGAAATTATTTAACCGCCGAAACCGTATAAAGTACGGCCTTGTCTCTTTAAAGCGTACACAACATCCATAGCTGTAACTGTTTTCCTTTTGGCATGTTCAGTATAGGTAACTGCATCACGGATAACATTCTCCAAAAATACTTTTAAAACACCACGAGTTTCTTCATATATCAAACCAGATATACGTTTTACACCACCACGACGAGCTAAACGTCGAATAGCTGGTTTAGTGATACCTTGGATGTTATCACGTAAAACTTTGCGATGACGTTTGGCACCACCTTTTCCCAAACCTTTACCACCTTTGCCGCGACCAGTCATTTTTTGATATTTACTATTTGTACAAGTAAGAATTTAACACTTTAACACTGTAACACTTCACCACCAATGAAATAACAGAAGCGAGAGCACATCTATTTATACCAAAATCTCACAACTACAATACCCAAGCCAAAAGGTCACCATACATCTATCTCGCTTCAACACATGCCTACATAATACATGGACTTGTGAAACGTTGTTGTTGAAATTGCTACTTAAGATGTGAACGTCATACAATTTGTTATAGGTACAGTGTTTAGTGTTCTATAGTGTTCAAGTGTGAGAAAATAATAAAGTGAGTAGTGAAAAATGGCTCGTACAAAGCAAACAGCCCGAAAATCGACTGGTGGAAAGGCACCACGTAAACAATTGGCGACAAAAGCTGCACGCAAAAGTGCACCAGCAACTGGTGGAGTTAAAAAGCCACATCGTTATCGTCCAGGTACAGTGGCGTTGCGTGAAATTCGTCGCTATCAAAAGAGTACCGAATTATTGATACGCAAATTGCCATTCCAGCGCTTGGTTCGTGAAATAGCGCAAGATTTCAAAACTGATCTACGTTTCCAAAGTTCTGCTGTTATGGCTCTACAAGAAGCAAGTGAAGCATACTTGGTTGGTCTTTTTGAAGATACCAATTTGTGTGCCATCCATGCTAAGCGTGTTACAATTATGCCAAAAGATATTCAATTGGCTAGACGTATTCGTGGTGAACGTGCTTAAATCAATAAGAAAACTTACGAAAAAACGGTCCTTTTCAGGACCACAATTTGTTAAACGAAAAAGATCAAAAATTTTATTGAAATATTTATGCATATATATGGGCCTGTTCGTAAATGCAAAAATTGGCAACACCGCAACTCACAAGTGGTCGAAAATGCAACAATGCAGTATATTGTGCGCAAATAGTAGCAAAACACAAATCATAAAAATGGCTGATGCAACAGATGTGTGCTGATTAGCAGTGGCAGTGCAGAATAATCATATTATGCAGCGCAGTGATGCATTTACGAATAGCCTCTATGTGTAGATATTTTTGTGTTTTCGTAAATGTATGTAGTACATACATATACAGTTCTTTATCTACTCCATATCGTTTATACTCGTGTGTTTTAAAGTATAGTCGGCATGCATGTATACACGTTTATGTAGGTATATGCACACATAACCAGTTTATAAGGAGCAATTTTGGCGCAATTCGGTAATATGTATAAAAATATAATACACCTAATGGGATGCCACGTTCTTTATTAAGAATATTAAATGAATAAGAAAACTATTATAAAAAAACGGTCCTTTTTGGGACCACAATTTGTTTAACGAAAAAGATCAAACATTTTATTGGAATATTTATGCGTAAACATATATGATATTTTTGTGTTTTCGTTAATGCACGTAGTACATACATACGCATTTCTTTATCTACTCCACATCATTTATACACGAGCGGTTTTTAGTACAGTCTGTAGGCATGTATACACATGTATGAATGAATATGTATACATAACCAGTTTATATGCCGCAGTTTTGGCGCAAATATACATGCGTCTATTCACATTCGATAATATGTATGAAAAAATAACACATTTAGTGAGAAATTATTTAAATCTCTTTGTAAATGTATTTTGTCGTCCTGAAAAGGACGGTTTGTTTGCGTCGGTATTTATAATTATAATTCGCCTATATTTTTCACTTTATGCTTTCTTTTCGGTCTTCTTCGGCAAAAGTACAGCTTGAATATTAGGCAAAACACCACCTTGAGCAATAGTTACACCGGACAACAATTTATTCAATTCTTCATCGTTGCGGATGGCCAATTGTAAATGACGTGGGATGATTCTTGTCTTTTTGTTATCACGAGCAGCATTACCAGCCAATTCAAGAACTTCAGCTGCTAAATATTCCATAACTGCAGCTAGATAAACTGGAGCACCGGCACCAACACGCTCAGCATAATTGCCTTTGCGCAACAAACGATGAATACGACCAACTGGAAATTGAAGACCAGCACGATTTGAACGGGACTTTGCCTTTCCCTTAACTTTACCACCTTTACCACGGCCTGACATTTTCACTGTTATAGATTGTTCACTTCACTACACTACAAAGCACTGTACTGTATTATACTCAATGTATAAGCACACTATTCACTGATACACAAAATGTGCGCTGCTTATATACTTTTTCGTTATGCTGAGCACCAACCCTTATATTGTGCTGTTGAGCATCGTGCGTGTACTACTACTTCGCATTGTCTCGCCGAGGAGTTGGTCGGAAAACATACACTTAAGCCTGCACACGACACATGGTATGTATAATAAGTGACAAATAGTGTGAGTGAAAATAAAATCATAAAATCATCAAAGTTGTGAAGAAATTAAAATGCCGCCAAAAACTAGTGGAAAAGCAGCAAAGAAAGCCGGTAAGGCTCAAAAGAATATTACTAAAAATGATAAGAAAAAGAAGCGGAAGAGGAAGGAAAGTTATGCCATCTACATCTATAAAGTGTTGAAACAAGTACATCCTGATACCGGTATTTCATCCAAGGCCATGAGCATTATGAATAGTTTTGTGAATGACATCTTTGAGCGTATTGCTGCGGAAGCGTCGCGTTTAGCTCACTATAACAAGCGTTCAACCATCACCAGTCGCGAAATTCAAACTGCTGTACGTTTACTCTTGCCCGGTGAATTGGCCAAACATGCCGTCAGTGAAGGTACCAAAGCTGTTACCAAATATACCAGTTCCAAATAATTTTTCCAACTGAACTGAACTGGTATATAAATATATTAACAAAACAAGGCCCTTTTCAGGGCCATAAAATATAAATTAACAAAGAGAATGAAAAAATGTCTTCATTAATATATCTCTACATATGTATGCACATTGAAATTAATTTTAAAATTTCTTAATATTGAAGAATATGTTCATATGGTTTCATTAGTCTATTAAATATGATATTGGTTTGTTGAACTACTTGGTTTTTATTTTTTTTTAATGTTTTCTACACACTGTAAGGAATAAATTCACTTTTGATCTTTTTGTTAAGAGATTTTGTAGCCCTGAAAAGGGCTTATTATTAATTTACCATGAAGGTTCCGTTTATAACTCACTTACAAACACCGTAAATTATTTACTTTTTACCTGCTGCTGTAGGTTTTTTTGCGGCTGGCTTTTTATTCGATGCAGACTTCTTGGATTTAGCAGCAGTTGCTTTTGCTTTAGCTGCTTTTGGCTTGGCAGTTGCAGATTTGGCTTTAGTTGGTTTCACTTTTAATGCACCACCCTTTTTTGCATCTTTCGCCTTAGCCTTTTCAGTTTTCTTCTTTTCAGCTGTTTTCTTACTGGCAACAGATTTTTTTACCTTTTTCTCACCACTTGCCGCCTTTTTGACTTTACTCAATGATTTTTTCTTTGATGCACCACTATCTGCTGCCTTCTTTTTAGCCTTAACCTTCTCTGCTGATTTTACGGCTTTTGATTTCAATTTTCCCTCGCTTGATTTACTAGCTGCAACTGATAGTTTGAATGAACCGGACGCACCTTTTCCTTTGGTTTGAATTAATTTGCCACTTGTAACAGCCGATTTCAAATAGCGTTTAATGAATGGTGCCAATTTTTGGGCATCACATTTGTATGTCGCACTAATATATTTCTTAATCGCCAAAAGTGATGAACCGCCACGTTCCTTTAAATTCTTAATTGATGCGTCGACCATTTGTTGTGTTGGTGGATGGGTAGGGGCAACCGACGGCTTTTTGGGTTTAGCTGCCTTAACCTTTTTGGCAACAACTTTTTTTTCAGCAATAGTAGCAGCAGTAGCTACTGGGGAGCTTACATTCACAACAGCAACTGAATCAGACATCTTTATTTATATATTGTAGATTAAAACCTCAATTAAAATTCCACGTATGTATTATACACTTTAAACACTTCACTCACTTTATGCACTGTACGCACTACACCAATAGAGCACTGGTAAATAAAGATAATTTCTGGAATTCAATATGTTGTTTAACTCTGTTTAAAATTTGAGAAGCAGAGCGAAAAGATGATAATCAAATTTTCACGTTCCAGTGCTATTTAGTGCTGCTATATGACAAACTTTAAGATTTATTTAATTCACTAAAATTCATTGAATTTACTAATTCAACAAATTTATATGTAAAACGATAGTATGCATGTGTCACTTTCATATCAATATACTTAAATTGGAATAAAGTCAATATTTTTCTTGTAACGAGTATTTTAGTCGAAACTTTGTACTCAAAATATTAAATTTTCGCTAGTTTTAGTCGATTTTCTTAAAACTCCTTAATATAAATCAATTATTACTATTGAAAATATAAAATATATCAAATTATCAATCATCTGAACATTTTATTTTATATATTACTTAAAATAATATGTTTGAAAAAATAAAATTAAATATCTCCATGGTATCACCAGAGCAATTCTCAGTGGCGTTAGTTGGATGCATGAAATATTCTAATATTTTGATGAATATTGAAAACTTTAATTTTGGTTGAAATGAGTGATGGTAATGAAATAAATAAATTTCACTAATGTGAATTATGTAAACTTTATTTTAATATAATACTTAATTTTTTGATATTAATGCAAATATTCACTAATCAATCGCGTTTTTAAATATGTATATATATATATATATGTGTGCATACAAAATTTTTTATTTAATTAATTAAATATTATTTTAATTAATAAAAAAATTTAACTTTTTCTTTAAAAAATTTGCAATATATATTATGTCAAAGCAAGGTACAAAATTCCCATATGCACATACATACGTGCTTACATACACGTATACAACTTGTATGCTTGACGAAGGCAAAAGGCAAAGGTAGTAAGAGTATGATTGTATTCCAAAGTTAAAGAAATAAATATAAATATAAAAATATAATTTTAACTACATACATATATATTTTTAAAAAGTTGTATTTATGTAGCGAAAAAAATTATTTAACAATTAAATATATCAGGCTAGAGGCCTGGGTGTTAAAATACAGCCATAATCTATTTAACACGTTCGCGGACACTTAAAAATTCAGGAAGCTGCAAAAATAGATAGGCAATTAATTATTTTTGAAACTAGTTGTAATATCCTAAATCTGATTACACATGTATTATAACTGTAGTCAGAATATCGTATTTTAACTGTTATATGAAAGTACTTAATGAATCAAGTGGTCATTACTTTAAAATGTATATTAATTACAAAAACTTAAAGTTACATGAAATTAAATGAATAAAACTTGGCTTTAAAATTTGAATGCTATAGCATTCACGTCCGCGAACGTGTTAATTGTATAATGAGAATGTACATACGTACTCATGCACATCAAATATAGAATCACAACAGAATTGTGAGTTTGTTTAAAATTTTAATTGTACAAAATTTTGAATCTTTGTTAAAAGAATATTGTGGTCCTGAAAAGGACCGTTTTTTAAATATGTACGCAAGAAATTATTTAACCGCCGAAACCGTATAAAGTACGGCCTTGTCTCTTTAAAGCGTACACAACATCCATAGCTGTAACTGTTTTCCTTTTGGCATGTTCAGTATAGGTAACTGCATCACGGATAACATTCTCCAAAAATACTTTTAAAACACCACGAGTTTCTTCATATATCAAACCAGATATACGTTTTACACCACCACGACGAGCTAAACGTCGAATAGCTGGTTTAGTGATACCTTGGATGTTATCACGTAAAACTTTGCGATGACGTTTGGCACCACCTTTTCCCAAACCTTTACCACCTTTGCCGCGACCAGTCATTTTTTGATATTTACTATTTGCACAAGTAAGAATTTAACACTTTAACACTGTAACACTTCACCACCAATGAAATAACAGAAGCGAGAGCACATCTATTTATACCAAAATCTCACAACTACAATACCCAAGCCAAAAGGTACACCATACATCTATCTCGCTTCAACACATGCCTACATAATACATGGACTTGTGAAACGTTGTTGTTGAAATTGCTACTTAAGATGTGAACGTCATACAATTTGTTATAGGTACAGTGTTTAGTGTTCTATAGTGTTCAAGTGTGGGAAAATAATAAAGTGAGTAGTGAAAAATGGCTCGTACAAAGCAAACAGCCCGAAAATCGACTGGTGGAAAGGCACCACGTAAACAATTGGCGACAAAAGCTGCACGCAAAAGTGCACCAGCAACTGGTGGAGTTAAAAAGCCACATCGTTATCGTCCAGGTACAGTGGCGTTGCGTGAAATTCGTCGCTATCAAAAGAGTACCGAATTATTGATACGCAAATTGCCATTCCAGCGCTTGGTTCGTGAAATAGCGCAAGATTTCAAAACTGATCTACGTTTCCAAAGTTCTGCTGTTATGGCTCTACAAGAAGCAAGTGAAGCATACTTGGTTGGTCTTTTTGAAGATACCAATTTGTGTGCCATCCATGCTAAGCGTGTTACAATTATGCCAAAAGATATTCAATTGGCTAGACGTATTCGTGGTGAACGTGCTTAAATCAATAAGAAAACTTACGAAAAAACGGTCCTTTTCAGGACCACAATTTGTTAAACGAAAAAGACCAAAAATTTTATTGAAATATTTATACATATATATGGGCCTGTTCGTAAATGCAAAAATTGGCAACACCGCAACTCACAAGTGGTCGAAAATGCAACAATGCAGTATATTGTGCGCAAATAGTAGCAAAACACAAATCATAAAAATGGCTGATGCAACAGATGTGTGCTGATTAGCAGTGGCAGTGCAGAATAATCATATTATGCAGCGCAGTGATGAATTTACGAATAGCCTCTATGTGTAGATATTTTTGTGTTTTCGTAAATGTATGTAGTACATACATATACAGTTCTTTATCTACTCCATATCGTTTATACTCGTGTCTTTTAAAGTATAGTCGGCATGCATGTATACACGTTTATGTAGGTATATGCACACATAACCAGTTTATAAGGAGCAATTTTGGCGCAATTCGGTAATATGTATAAAAATATAATACACCTAATGGGATGCCACGTTCTTTATTAAGAATATTAAATGAATAAGAAAACTAATATATTATAAAAAAACGGTCCTTTTTGGGACCACAATTTGTTTAACGAAAAAGATCAAACATTTTATTGGAATATTTATGCGTAAACATATATGATATTTTTGTGTTTTCGTTAATGCACGTAGTACATACATACGCATTTCTTTATCTACTCCACATCATTTATACACGAGCGGTTTTTAGTACAGTCTGTAGGCATGTATACACATGTATGAATGAATATGTATACATAACCAGTTTATATGCCGCAGTTTTGGCGCAAATATACATGCGTCTATTCACATTCGATAATATGTATGAAAAAATAACACATTTAGTGAGAAATTATTTAAATCTCTTTGTAAATGTATTTTGTCGTCCTGAAAAGGACGGTTTGTTTGCGTCGGTATTTATAATTATAATTCGCCTATATTTTTCACTTTATGCTTTCTTTTCGGTCTTCTTTGGCAAAAGTACAGCTTGAATATTAGGCAAAACACCACCTTGAGCAATAGTTACACCGGACAACAATTTATTCAATTCTTCATCGTTGCGGATGGCCAATTGTAAATGACGTGGGATGATTCTTGTCTTTTTGTTATCACGAGCAGCATTACCAGCCAATTCAAGAACTTCAGCTGCTAAATATTCCATAACTGCAGCTAGATAAACTGGAGCACCGGCACCAACACGCTCAGCATAATTGCCTTTGCGCAACAAACGATGAATACGACCAACTGGAAATTGAAGACCAGCACGATTTGAACGGGACTTTGCCTTTCCCTTAACTTTACCACCTTTACCACGGCCTGACATTTTCACTGTTATAGATTGTTCACTTCACTACACTACAAAGCACTGTACTGTATTATACTCAATGTATAAGCACACTATTCACTGATACACAAAATGTGCGCTGCTTATATACTTTTTCGTTATGCTGAGCACCAACCCTTATATTGTGCTGTTGAGCATCGTGCGTGTACTACTACTTCGCATTGTCTCGCCGAGGGTCGGAAAACATACACTTAAGCCTGCACACGACACATGGTATGTATAATAAGTGACAAATAGTGTGAGTGAAAATAAAATCATAAAATCATCAAAGTTGTGAAGAAATTAAAATGCCGCCAAAAACTAGTGGAAAAGCAGCAAAGAAAGCCGGTAAGGCTCAAAAGAATATTACTAAAAATGATAAGAAAAAGAAGCGGAAGAGGAAGGAAAGTTATGCCATCTACATCTATAAAGTGTTGAAACAAGTACATCCTGATACCGGTATTTCATCCAAGGCCATGAGCATTATGAATAGTTTTGTGAATGACATCTTTGAGCGCATTGCTGCGGAAGCGTCGCGTTTAGCTCACTATAACAAGCGTTCAACCATCACCAGTCGCGAAATTCAAACTGCTGTACGTTTACTCTTGCCCGGTGAATTGGCCAAACATGCCGTCAGTGAAGGTACCAAAGCTGTTACCAAATATACCAGTTCCAAATAATTTTTCCAACTGAACCAATGGTATATAAATATATTAACAAAACAAGGCCCTTTTCAGGGCCATAAAATATAAATTAACAAAGAGAATGAAAAAATGTCTTCATTAATATATCTCTACATATGTATGCACATTGAAATTAATTTTAAAATTTCTTAATATTGAAGAATATGTTCATATGGTTTCATTAGTCTATTAAATATGATATTGGTTTGTTGAACTACTTGGTTTTTATTTTTTTTAATGTTTTCTACACACTGTAAGGAATAAATTCACTTTTGATCTTTTTGTTAAGAGATTTTGTAGCCCTGAAAAGGGCTTATTATTAATTTACCATGAAGGTTCCGTTTATAACTCACTTACAAACACCGTAAATTATTTACTTTTTACCTGCTGCTGTAGGTTTTTTTGCGGCTGGCTTTTTATTCGATGCAGACTTCTTGGATTTAGCAGCAGTTGCTTTTGCTTTAGCTGCTTTTGGCTTAGCAGTTGCAGATTTGGCTTTAGTTGGTTTCACTTTTAATGCACCACCCTTTTTTGCATCTTTCGCCTTAGCCTTTTCAGTTTTCTTCTTTTCAGCTGTTTTCTTACTGGCAACAGATTTTTTTACCTTTTTCTCACCACTTGCCGCCTTTTTGACTTTACTCAATGATTTTTTCTTTGATGCACCACTATCTGCTGCCTTCTTTTTAGCCTTAACCTTCTCTGCTGATTTTACGGCTTTTGATTTCAATTTTCCCTCGCTTGATTTACTAGCTGCAACTGATAGTTTGAATGAACCGGACGCACCTTTTCCTTTGGTTTGAATTAATTTGCCACTTGTAACAGCCGATTTCAAATAGCGTTTAATGAATGGTGCCAATTTTTGGGCATCACATTTGTATGTCGCACTAATATATTTCTTAATCGCCAAAAGTGATGAACCGCCACGTTCCTTTAAATTCTTAATTGATGCGTCGACCATTTGTTGTGTTGGTGGATGGGTAGGGGCAACCGACGGCTTTTTGGGTTTAGCTGCCTTAACCTTTTTGGCAACAACTTTTTTTTCAGCAATAGTAGCAGCAGTAGCTACTGGGGAGCTTACATTCACAACAGCAACTGAATCAGACATCTTTATTTATATATTGTAGATTAAAACCTCAATTAAAATTCCACGTATGTATTATACACTTTAAACACTTCACTCACTTTATGCACTGTACGCACTACACCAATAGAGCACTGGTAAATAAAGATAATTTCTGGAATTCAATATGTTGTTTAACTCTGTTTAAAATTTGAGAAGCAGAGCGAAAAGATGATAATCAAATTTTCACGTTCCAGTGCTATTTAGTGCTGCTATATGACAAACTTTAAGATTTATTTAATTCACTAAAATTCATTGAATTTACTAATTCAACAAATTTATATGTAAAACGATAGTATGCATGTGTCACTTTCATATCAATATACTTAAATTGGAATAAAGTCAATATTTTTCTTGTAACGAGTATTTTAGTCGAAACTTTGTACTCAAAATATTAAATTTTCGCTAGTTTTAGTCGATTTTCTTAAAACTCCTTAATATAAATCAATTATTACTATTGAAAATATAAAATATATCAAATTATCAATCATCTGAACATTTTATTTTATATATTACTTAAAATAATATGTTTGAAAAAATAAAATTAAATATCTCCATGGTATCACCAGAGCAATTCTCAGTGGCGTTAGTTGGATGCATGAAATATTCTAATATTTTGATGAATATTGAAAACTTTAATTTTGGTTGAAATGAGTGATGGTAATGAAATAAATAAATTTCACTAATGTGAATTATGTAAACTTTATTTTAATATAATACTTAATTTTTTGATATTAATGCAAATATTCACTAATCAATCGCGTTTTTAAATATGTATATATATATATATATGTGTGCATACAAATTTTTTTATTTAATTAATTAAATATTATTTTAATTAATAAAAAAATTTAACTTTTTCTTTAAAAAATTTGCAATATATATTATGTCAAAGCAAGGTACAAAATTCCCATATGCACATACATACGTGCTTACATACACGTATACAACTTGTATGCTTGACGAAGGCAAAAGGCAAAGGTAGTAAGAGTATGATTGTATTCCAAAGTTAAAGAAATAAATATAAATATAAAAATATAATTTTAACTACATACATATATATTTTTAAAAAGTTGTATTTATGTAGCGAAAAAAATTATTTAACAATTAAATATATCAGGCTAGAGGCCTGGGTGTTAAAATACAGCCATAATCTATTTAACACGTTCGCGGACACTTAAAAATTCAGGAAGCTGCAAAAATAGATAGGCAATTATTTTTGAAACTAGTTGTAATATCCTAAATCTGATTACACATGTATTATAACTGTAGTCAGAATATCGTATTTTAACTGTTATATGAAAGTACTTAATGAATCAAGTGGTCATTACTTTAAAATGTATATTAATTACAAAAACTTAAAGTTACATGAAATTAAATGAATAAAACTTGGCTTTAAAATTTGAATGCTATAGCATTCACGTCCGCGAACGTGTTAATTGTATAATGAGAATGTACATACGTACTCATGCACATCAAATATAGAATCACAACAGAATTGTGAGTTTGTTTAAAATTTTAATTGTACAAAATTTTGAATCTTTGTTAAAAGAATATTGTGGTCCTGAAAAGGACCGTTTTTTAAATATGTACGCAAGAAATTATTTAACCGCCGAAACCGTATAAAGTACGGCCTTGTCTCTTTAAAGCGTACACAACATCCATAGCTGTAACTGTTTTCCTTTTGGCATGTTCAGTATAGGTAACTGCATCACGGATAACATTCTCCAAAAATACTTTTAAAACACCACGAGTTTCTTCATATATCAAACCAGATATACGTTTTACACCACCACGACGAGCTAAACGTCGAATAGCTGGTTTAGTGATACCTTGGATGTTATCACGTAAAACTTTGCGATGACGTTTGGCACCACCTTTTCCCAAACCTTTACCACCTTTGCCGCGACCAGTCATTTTTTGATATTTACTATTTGCACAAGTAAGAATTTAACACTTTAACACTGTAACACTTCACCACCAATGAAATAACAGAAGCGAGAGCACATCTATTTATACCAAAATCTCACAACTACAATACCCAAGCCAAAAGGTACACCATACATCTATCTCGCTTCAACACATGCCTACATAATACATGGACTTGTGAAACGTTGTTGTTGAAATTGCTACTTAAGATGTGAACGTCATACAATTTGTTATAGGTACAGTGTTTAGTGTTCTATAGTGTTCAAGTGTGGGAAAATAATAAAGTGAGTAGTGAAAAATGGCTCGTACAAAGCAAACAGCCCGAAAATCGACTGGTGGAAAGGCACCACGTAAACAATTGGCGACAAAAGCTGCACGCAAAAGTGCACCAGCAACTGGTGGAGTTAAAAAGCCACATCGTTATCGTCCAGGTACAGTGGCGTTGCGTGAAATTCGTCGCTATCAAAAGAGTACCGAATTATTGATACGCAAATTGCCATTCCAGCGCTTGGTTCGTGAAATAGCGCAAGATTTCAAAACTGATCTACGTTTCCAAAGTTCTGCTGTTATGGCTCTACAAGAAGCAAGTGAAGCATACTTGGTTGGTCTTTTTGAAGATACCAATTTGTGTGCCATCCATGCTAAGCGTGTTACAATTATGCCAAAAGATATTCAATTGGCTAGACGTATTCGTGGTGAACGTGCTTAAATCAATAAGAAAACTTACGAAAAAACGGTCCTTTTCAGGACCACAATTTGTTAAACGAAAAAGACCAAAAATTTTATTGAAATATTTATACATATATATGGGCCTGTTCGTAAATGCAAAAATTGGCAACACCGCAACTCACAAGTGGTCGAAAATGCAACAATGCAGTATATTGTGCGCAAATAGTAGCAAAACACAAATCATAAAAATGGCTGATGCAACAGATGTGTGCTGATTAGCAGTGGCAGTGCAGAATAATCATATTATGCAGCGCAGTGATGAATTTACGAATAGCCTCTATGTGTAGATATTTTTGTGTTTTCGTAAATGTATGTAGTACATACATATACAGTTCTTTATCTACTCCATATCGTTTATACTCGTGTGTTTTAAAGTATAGTCGGCATGCATGTATACACGTTTATGTAGGTATATGCACACATAACCAGTTTATAAGGAGCAATTTTGGCGCAATTCGGTAATATGTATAAAAATATAATACACCTAATGGGATGCCACGTTCTTTATTAAGAATATTAAATGAATAAGAAAACTAATATATTATAAAAAAACGGTCCTTTTTGGGACCACAATTTGTTTAACGAAAAAGATCAAACATTTTATTGGAATATTTATGCGTAAACATATATGATATTTTTGTGTTTTCGTTAATGCACGTAGTACATACATACGCATTTCTTTATCTACTCCACATCATTTATACACGAGCGGTTTTTAGTACAGTCTGTAGGCATGTATACACATGTATGAATGAATATGTATACATAACCAGTTTATATGCCGCAGTTTTGGCGCAAATATACATGCGTCTATTCACATTCGATAATATGTATGAAAAAATAACACATTTAGTGAGAAATTATTTAAATCTCTTTGTAAATGTATTTTGTCGTCCTGAAAAGGACGGTTTGTTTGCGTCGGTATTTATAATTATAATTCGCCTATATTTTTCACTTTATGCTTTCTTTTCGGTCTTCTTTGGCAAAAGTACAGCTTGAATATTAGGCAAAACACCACCTTGAGCAATAGTTACACCGGACAACAATTTATTCAATTCTTCATCGTTGCGGATGGCCAATTGTAAATGACGTGGGATGATTCTTGTCTTTTTGTTATCACGAGCAGCATTACCAGCCAATTCAAGAACTTCAGCTGCTAAATATTCCATAACTGCAGCTAGATAAACTGGAGCACCGGCACCAACACGCTCAGCATAATTGCCTTTGCGCAACAAACGATGAATACGACCAACTGGAAATTGAAGACCAGCACGATTTGAACGGGACTTTGCCTTTCCCTTAACTTTACCACCTTTACCACGGCCTGACATTTTCACTGTTATAGATTGTTCACTTCACTACACTACAAAGCACTGTACTGTATTATACTCAATGTATAAGCACACTATTCACTGATACACAAAATGTGCGCTGCTTATATACTTTTTCGTTATGCTGAGCACCAACCCTTATATTGTGCTGTTGAGCATCGTGCGTGTACTACTACTTCGCATTGTCTCGCCGTTTATCAGCGAGTTGGTCGGAAAACATACACTTAAGCCTGCACACGACACATGGTATGTATAATAAGTGACAAATAGTGTGAGTGAAAATAAAATCATAAAATCATCAAAGTTGTGAAGAAATTAAAATGCCGCCAAAAACTAGTGGAAAAGCAGCAAAGAAAGCCGGTAAGGCTCAAAAGAATATTACTAAAAATGATAAGAAAAAGAAGCGTAAGAGGAAGGAAAGTTATGCCATCTACATCTATAAAGTGTTGAAACAAGTACATCCTGATACCGGTATTTCATCCAAGGCCATGAGCATTATGAATAGTTTTGTGAATGACATCTTTGAGCGCATTGCTGCGGAAGCGTCGCGTTTAGCTCACTATAACAAGCGTTCAACCATCACCAGTCGCGAAATTCAAACTGCTGTACGTTTACTCTTGCCCGGTGAATTGGCCAAACATGCCGTCAGTGAAGGTACCAAAGCTGTTACCAAATATACCAGTTCCAAATAATTTTTCCAACTGAACCAATGGTATATAAATATATTAACAAAACAAGGCCCTTTTCAGGGCCATAAAATATAAATTAACAAAGAGAATGAAAAAATGTCTTCATTAATATATCTCTACATATGTATGCACATTGAAATTAATTTTAAAATTTCTTAATATTGAAGAATATGTTCATATGGTTTCATTAGTCTATTAAATATGATATTGGTTTGTTGAACTACTTGGTTTTTATTTTTTTTAATGTTTTCTACACACTGTAAGGAATAAATTCACTTTTGATCTTTTTGTTAAGAGATTTTGTAGCCCTGAAAAGGGCTTATTATTAATTTACCATGAAGGTTCCGTTTATAACTCACTTACAAACACCGTAAATTATTTACTTTTTACCTGCTGCTGTAGGTTTTTTTGCGGCTGGCTTTTTATTCGATGCAGACTTCTTGGATTTAGCAGCAGTTGCTTTTGCTTTAGCTGCTTTTGGCTTAGCAGTTGCAGATTTGGCTTTAGTTGGTTTCACTTTTAATGCACCACCCTTTTTTGCATCTTTCGCCTTAGCCTTTTCAGTTTTCTTCTTTTCAGCTGTTTTCTTACTGGCAACAGATTTTTTTACCTTTTTCTCACCACTTGCCGCCTTTTTGACTTTACTCAATGATTTTTTCTTTGATGCACCACTATCTGCTGCCTTCTTTTTAGCCTTAACCTTCTCTGCTGATTTTACGGCTTTTGATTTCAATTTTCCCTCGCTTGATTTACTAGCTGCAACTGATAGTTTGAATGAACCGGACGCACCTTTTCCTTTGGTTTGAATTAATTTGCCACTTGTAACAGCCGATTTCAAATAGCGTTTAATGAATGGTGCCAATTTTTGGGCATCACATTTGTATGTCGCACTAATATATTTCTTAATCGCCAAAAGTGATGAACCGCCACGTTCCTTTAAATTCTTAATTGATGCGTCGACCATTTGTTGTGTTGGTGGATGGGTAGGGGCAACCGACGGCTTTTTGGGTTTAGCTGCCTTAACCTTTTTGGCAACAACTTTTTTTTCAGCAATAGTAGCAGCAGTAGCTACTGGGGAGCTTACATTCACAACAGCAACTGAATCAGACATCTTTATTTATATATTGTAGATTAAAACCTCAATTAAAATTCCACGTATGTATTATACACTTTAAACACTTCACTCACTTTATGCACTGTACGCACTACACCAATAGAGCACTGGTAAATAAAGATAATTTCTGGAATTCAATATGTTGTTTAACTCTGTTTAAAATTTGAGAAGCAGAGCGAAAAGATGATAATCAAATTTTCACGTTCCAGTGCTATTTAGTGCTGCTATATGACAAACTTTAAGATTTATTTAATTCACTAAAATTCATTGAATTTACTAATTCAACAAATTTATATGTAAAACGATAGTATGCATGTGTCACTTTCATATCAATATACTTAAATTGGAATAAAGTCAATATTTTTCTTGTAACGAGTATTTTAGTCGAAACTTTGTACTCAAAATATTAAATTTTCGCTAGTTTTAGTCGATTTTCTTAAAACTCCTTAATATAAATCAATTATTACTATTGAAAATATAAAATATATCAAATTATCAATCATCTGAACATTTTATTTTATATATTACTTAAAATAATATGTTTGAAAAAATAAAATTAAATATCTCCATGGTATCACCAGAGCAATTCTCAGTGGCGTTAGTTGGATGCATGAAATATTCTAATATTTTGATGAATATTGAAAACTTTAATTTTGGTTGAAATGAGTGATGGTAATGAAATAAATAAATTTCACTAATGTGAATTATGTAAACTTTATTTTAATATAATACTTAATTTTTTGATATTAATGCAAATATTCACTAATCAATCGCGTTTTTAAATATGTATATATATATATATATGTGTGCATACAAATTTTTTTATTTAATTAATTAAATATTATTTTAATTAATAAAAAAATTTAACTTTTTCTTTAAAAAATTTGCAATATATATTATGTCAAAGCAAGGTACAAAATTCCCATATGCACATACATACGTGCTTACATACACGTATACAACTTGTATGCTTGACGAAGGCAAAAGGCAAAGGTAGTAAGAGTATGATTGTATTCCAAAGTTAAAGAAATAAATATAAATATAAAAATATAATTTTAACTACATACATATATATTTTTAAAAAGTTGTATTTATGTAGCGAAAAAAATTATTTAACAATTAAATATATCAGGCTAGAGGCCTGGGTGTTAAAATACAGCCATAATCTATTTAACACGTTCGCGGACACTTAAAAATTCAGGAAGCTGCAAAAATAGATAGGCAATTATTTTTGAAACTAGTTGTAATATCCTAAATCTGATTACACATGTATTATAACTGTAGTCAGAATATCGTATTTTAACTGTTATATGAAAGTACTTAATGAATCAAGTGGTCATTACTTTAAAATGTATATTAATTACAAAAACTTAAAGTTACATGAAATTAAATGAATAAAACTTGGCTTTAAAATTTGAATGCTATAGCATTCACGTCCGCGAACGTGTTAATTGTATAATGAGAATGTACATACGTACTCATGCACATCAAATATAGAATCACAACAGAATTGTGAGTTTGTTTAAAATTTTAATTGTACAAAATTTTGAATCTTTGTTAAAAGAATATTGTGGTCATGAAAAGGACCGTTTTTTAAATATGTACGCAAGAAATTATTTAACCGCCGAAACCGTATAAAGTACGGCCTTGTCTCTTTAAAGCGTACACAACATCCATAGCTGTAACTGTTTTCCTTTTGGCATGTTCAGTATAGGTAACTGCATCACGGATAACATTCTCCAAAAATACTTTTAAAACACCACGAGTTTCTTCATATATCAAACCAGATATACGTTTTACACCACCACGACGAGCTAAACGTCGAATAGCTGGTTTAGTGATACCTTGGATGTTATCACGTAAAACTTTGCGATGACGTTTGGCACCACCTTTTCCCAAACCTTTACCACCTTTGCCGCGACCAGTCATTTTTTGATATTTACTATTTGCACAAGTAAGAATTTAACACTTTAACACTGTAACACTTCACCACCAATGAAATAACAGAAGCGAGAGCACATCTATTTATACCAAAATCTCACAACTACAATACCCAAGCCAAAAGGTACACCATACATCTATCTCGCTTCAACACATGCCTACATAATACATGGACTTGTGAAAC